>NC_082721.1:75299617-75491517 GCF_030144855.1 Hypanus sabinus
GGAGAATAGATAAGATTTAATAAACGACGAATATTGAAGTGAGAATATCGATTTTTAATCAATCCAGTCTGATCAGAAAAATGATAGATAGAAAAATATTTTCAATCATACGAGCCAGAACTTTAGATAGAATTTTAGTGTCAGCATTACGTAAGGAGCGCTTTAATGAGAGTTCCGAGTTGTGCTGGGAATGTACGCCAGTGCTTTAGGGTGTTGGAACTGATAACGCGCAAGTCTGCTACTAAACAAAGTAAAGTGGCTTAGAACATGCCCGCCCCCCACCACCCAATCCCGTCCAGTAACGCTCTGGAATGGGCAACAGATAAGTGGGACAGAAAGGAGAACGGAGGTTTCTTTATTGGGCCATTTTTATTCTGATCTTTTGTACGAGGAGATGAGATTTGGTGGTTGATGATAGTGTTGCCTATCTTTATTTCTTGGTTTTCATAGAATTTCAGAATTGTGTACATTGATAATAAATGCAACCTTGGAACTCTTTATCGACACCAGAAATTGAGCGTTTAATTACCCCAAGACTGGCCAACAGTCGGTCTGTGCAATGGATTCCGCAGATTTGCTTCCCTCCATAACCCTATTTACTAGTTATCAGACCTGTGCCCTTTCCCCTGCAATGCTCCCTATGAGATCAGATATCTTCGAGGATCAGTGGCTGAAGAAAGCAGCATCCATCATAATGATCCCGACATACCCTCTTCTCGTTGCTGCTCCTCCCTCTAGAGCAAGCGGAATCTCACACTCAACTACTATTAAACAGGTTCTGCCCTTCAGCCATCAGATTGGTAAACGGTCGACGAACTCATGAACAATATTTCATTTACTCTTTTTCAAACTATTTATTCATGTTTTAAATTTGATGCCTTGGAACTAGGGATAGGATTCCTCTTGTCCTCACCTAATATCCAATGAACTTCTGAATCCAACGTATCAGTCTGTACAAATTCCGCCAGCCCCATTGGGTCCCCACCACTAAACATATCATATGCTCCCCTTCTTTCTTCACTTTTCGTAGTTATTGCTACTCTCTGAGAATCCTTTCTTCAGTCCCCCCCCCCAAACAGCATGCAGGTTTCAGGTACTTATCCAAGCAATCATGATACGTCTGCCATTGCGCCTCCCTCTCCAAACACCATTCATGGCCCCAAGCATTCCATTCAGGTCAGATAGATCTTCACATATGAATTCATTTGTGTCATACATTGCACCCAGAGATCAACGTGCAGCCTCCTCTACATCGATGGCAGCCAATGCATATTGCTGGACCGCTCTGTATAGTAAAGTCACTCCGTTTCCTCTATTGCCTAAGATCTGCCAGTGTTTACAATTTTAATTCACTTGCCATTTCCGTACTGGCATGTATGCTCAATGCCTCCTGTACTCTTAGCTTTGAGCTCGATGCAGATCAGAGGAACAAAAACCTCGTATTCTGTCTTGGTCATCTCTAACCTATGGCTTTTAATATCTATTTCCCTAACATTTGACTTATGTCCTTACTCCTTAGTTTTCGCTTATTCTTCTGACTCTTTTACCTCTTCTCTTGTATTTTCCTCCAGATCTGGACAATAACGTTGGAACTGAGTGCCGATACCCTCTGGAGAGGACAACGAATAGAAGCCAAAGACACTGTAGGGTGCTAGGTGTCAGGGAGAATAGTAAACCTGGGGGAATGTGAAAATGGACATTAAGAAAAGCAGACCCTTCATCACTACACCTTTTCAACTCGCCGTCTCTGACAAAGAATACAACATTACCCTGAGGAAGACAAATGTAAAACTCCTTTATTAAGAATCAAGATAAGAAGATAGAAGCCAACAGAGGATAAAAAAAATTATTTTAGTGTAAGTACTCTTGAAATCAAAGATCCAGTGACTAATCTCTTAGGGTACCAATTGGCGTCACCGAAATTAGAGGAAATTAGGAGATCAGGGGTGAAAGACGGCCTCGGGTGGAAAAGGTTTTGACATCTGGTAACTCCTCCAAAAATGAAATGCCTTGAAGAGACAATAGACAATAGGTGCTGGAGTAAGCCATTCGGCCCTTCTCGCCAACACCGCCATTCACTGTGATCATGGCTGATCATACACAATCACTACCCCTGTTCCTGCACTTTCCCCATATCCCTTGTCCCCACTGTCTATAAGAGCTCTATCTAACTCTCTCTTGAATGCATCCAGAGACCTGGCCTCCAAGACGTTGTATATATACCGTCATCATTACGTTTAACATAGAAGAAGAGACAAGCCAAACACATTCATCCATAGAGGGGCCTGTTATAACTACTGGTGGGTAAGAAATGTTTTCAGATGAGGTTGCAAGGAGAGAGGGCGTCACTGTGGCGGTAAAGATCATAAAGATGGAGGGCACGGAGAATGAGGAATGTGACGCGAGAATGCACTATCCAGCACCGTCCAGACGGCCTCTCTTTGTTTCAAATTTGTATTTGAGTGGAGCCCAATTCTTTGGTCTTTGAAAATCAACGCTAAATGCCAACAAGGAGCGAAACTGCATTAAACCATTGCAGCTCACAGAGGAGGGCGGGCAGATCTAAGTTTTCAAACGGTAAATATCAGTTTAACACTTTCATCAGCATGGTTGCAAAGTGCCCACTCAGGAAACTTATACAACAGCGAGTTACTAGCCCGAGGGATTTATTAAGTACCGACTCATATGAAGATATCCCTCCACATGTCTACTTGCAGATGGCGGGGTTAGGATAACGGAGAAGACGTGAATGTGTGTCATCATCGTCAGAACATGTACAAGGGGAAAGGAAGGGATCAAGAACAACGGAGGGGGGAGATCTGCCGGGCACGCACCACACAGATTTCAGGTCGGGGATGCTCCTCCTGCATACTTTTGCGTTCCATGTACATATACTGTAGATTTACTTCTCACATTGTAGCGTGTTTAACAAGGAAGGAAATGTCAATGTACTGACTTTTCACAGATGGAAAAATTCTCGGAATTGCATGGCAAACTGTGCCATGATCCCTCTTCAGAAACCATCGCACATTGTTTGTCCGAGAGCTTAGCAGGATTGGGTAGATTTCTCGCCCACAATCTGGAAAAAAAAGAGAGATCTGAGTTCGGATGAATGAGTTGTTGCCAAAATCAGGGGAACTGCCTTTCTAATGTACTCAGTCCCAATATTTTTCCTACCGTCTATTGATTACGCATGCAATTGCAATAATCCTAGATATGTTGCATCACCATTCAGTTATGAAAATTCTTATACTTTTCTCATAGATGCTCATACGTCTCTCTACTGTCGCTAACTCCACAAATTCCAATAACGACCGAAGGGAATGACTCAATAATACGCTAGAGGAGAAAATTACTTCATTTGCCACAGATCACCCTACAAGGCAGAAACTTTGCTTATTAGCCTTAGTCTGCGTCCTTGGATTGCATATAAATTTCTGTCCCTGTCCTTTCTCCTTACAGCCGTCAGCTCTCATTTCTCTATCTCACATTTTAACCACCGTTCTACTTGTCTTTGTCTCTGCTTCTGTCTCGATATAAACGTCCTGACATGCACAATCTTTCACCGTTTTCCTATTCCTTTTCTCAGCTTGCATTCCGACACCTACTGAAAATGTCTTAACTTTAATTGTTGTATGCCTTCCTGAACCTCCTCGTCACTCGACTGGCTACAAAGTATCCACAGGGATCATGCTCTCGCTCTACCCCGTTCGGGTGCTGAAATTGCCATGGATCTGCTCCGCGCAGCACTGCCCGATGTGGGTACATTCCTAAGACTAGACCTAAGTCAGACAGAGGGCTTCGGTCAATTATTAAACTATTATTGAGGGCGAAAACTATGGACAGATCCCACTTTTATTTCAGCTGCAATGCTGTTCAGAAACTCCGGGGGCGGAGAAGGGTACAATAAATTAATTCAATATACAGTGAGAGATACAATTAGGAGTTTGGTGGGTTACTCAGCAAATGTGTCTGGATTAAAATGCTTGAATTCTCTTCTTTATACATTTGGGGGTATACCCAACACCCAAGAAATACAGCGTTTCAAGACAGCACCTGCTGAAGGAAAATTAGGGATAGGTAATTTAATGCTGGAACATCCTTGGAAGGCCTCACCTAATTAATTAATTAATTAATTAAGAAAGGAAACGGGTGAATGTCGAAGACAAACCACGCTAAGAAACATTAAATGTATTGCACAAGACTTCTGAATGACAGAAGGTGAGATAACATTCCAAGCGGACTGTGGGCAGGAAAGGTACAAGACTCACTATACACTGAAAGCATAATCCCTGCCATCCACCCAGCACCAGGCCCCTTCTTGTGCAGTATCACGGAGTCCAAACCAACACTCGCAATTGCAATACCGCTGGATATATTCCTGTCGGAAAGTAACAATGTGTCCACATGAATCGATTCCGCAAGCATCATTAGCATGGCTCAAAGTTGTTTGTCCAGTGGTCGTCGACCCAGTTCTAAGTCTTACAGAAGTGTTTAATTATTTACTATGCCAACCTATGATACACGTACCAAAAATAGCATGTGCAAAAAATTTTGCACAAGGTATGCAGTGTCTACCCTCAATTTTTAAAATTCCGAGCATTAAAAATATATTTATTGATTGTTGACTTGCAAACAAAGAAGTATATGTTATTTTACAAGACGAGAGCAGTGAGATGATTTCACAGGAAACGTTTCAGGCCGGCCTGGTGCAGCTTCGGTTGTGAGAGCACGTGTCTATTGATGACTCGTTTTAAAATCCTCGAATTCCTGAAGTATATGACACACTTGGATAGTAGTCGGTTACAGTGACAATACTTTAGAAACGATGTTACTTTTCAATTCACACGAAAAGTTGCAGGAACTCAGCAAGTCAAGCTGCATATATGAAAGGGAATAAGCAAGACTTTACGGGCCGAGACCCTTTATCAGGTCTGCATTGTTGTATCTGCTATGGAGTTCTTCCAGCATTTTAGTGCATTGATCAATATTTCCAGCAACTGCGGAATGTTCTGTCTTTATTATATCTGAAATGACTTTTTTAAAGATTGCCCTTAATATTGTTATATGTTTTCTAAAATGATTAAATTATATCAAAATATCGGTGTTAAAATTTCACCACTACAAAGACAATGAATAGGGTTAAATAAGCAACAGGACGAATCATTTACCTTTTAAAAGTCAATAATTATGTTTCCTAATTGATTAATTAATGAAAGGCTTTTGTCAAATTTAGCAAGATTATCGATAATTGCAGCACAAGCTCTCAAGATCCTTTGTCATCCCTGTCCTAGACTCTGTTAACGTGATGACGAAGTACACGCAAATAGTTTGTTTGTTTGGTCCGGTTTGATTTATCTACCATCTTTGCCACAGTGCCCACAAGTTGGCCTATCTTACTCAAGCCAATTGTGCACTGAAGCATATCCAATCCACTATTAAGATCCACATTCTCCTTCTCGTAATTAATCTGTTGCTGCCTGACCATGTTGAAAATAATGTTGGAAGTCACTGGTTTCTTCCATTATTAACTCTATATGACCACCTAAATCATACCAATTTTGGCATTGGAGGCCCAAATTTTAATTGCAGTGAGGCCACATGCCACCGTTTTAATATCAGTTCCAAATGTAACCTGTCAGTTAAAACTAGGAGCTGAATGGAATATTTATTCGGAAGTGACTACCTGTTTCCGATTCATCCCGTTCACCAAATGTTGTGTTATGCAGTCCTATTGTTCCCTCAATGCCATGATTAATCGACTCCTGCCTTCACCCGCTCCACCCCCCCACCAATATCACTGGCTCTCTTTCCGACCTTCCGAATCACACCATCTCCACCCTTACCATCCCGTGCCGCAGTTTTACTCATTCGGCCTCGTAGATTGGAGAGAAGACCAAGGCATTTATTTTACAAGTCTAGGCCAAAAATTTGTTCCGCTCTATGTAAACAGACCCTTCGTAGAGAGGCAGAAATACTATGCGAATTTGAAACCTCCTAGCGCTCAGAGGGAATCAACACTGCTGACTTGCCTATAGGTTTAATGTTGATAAGGACTAAAATGCCCTAACCGGCTTAGAAATATGAGCAAATGTAATGAACAAAATGAGGCCTACCTGCTCTTCTTCACTGCTAATTGCCAGAAGAGTAGAGTACAACACGGCACAGTACTTTAGAGCATTATCCCTGGTTGGTTTGATTGATGAGAAGAAATCAAGATTATTATTGAAGAGTCTCCATTGGTTCAAAGGCTGTCCTAAAATAAGTCTGTGAAGAAATAGAAGTGTTATAAAATTATGTGGTAATACTGGTTTTAGGCAATCTCTTTGTTCACCAGCTTTTGATTGTGGAGCATATTTAAAAGTAACCTCACACATACATATCATATCTCAAATTTTCGCTCACTGAATATTGCACATCCTAACAGGACCACACCAAAAGCTGTTGGCGATATTGTTTTCAAATCAAATCTTTAAGATGAAGCCAATGAAAACACGAAGGAAAAGGACCTGAAAGATGATACGAAATGAAGGTCTGCTTTATATATTGTCACAGAATCGCTGGCTCGACATAAAATAAAAGGTATGAATAAAGAAACCTCAGATTTTTGACCAGATTTAGTAACCCCAGTGAAATGAATGTTGAGGGCAGTGCGAGGACAGTCGGAGTCGTGCTGACGAGACTTTGTTATATCAGCTGAAGTGGTTTCACTAACACTTACGTAGCACCTAGACCCCAGCAGGTGTCCAGCTGAAGACCACGTTAGCTGATGTGACTCTTCGCGCATACTAATCAAAACAAGGCCCTAATCTCAGCCTGAATTGGCCCCGGTCTCTGTCCAACTCCAGGTCTCATTCTTAGAATTCCCTTTGGGATGAAAAGACCAGGTGTCGCAGAAGCGAATATACTCGCGATGCTAATGATTATCATGCTCGCCCACAGGTCGATGACATCGCATGTCCCGCACAGGAGTTGCTTTTTTTTCTCATTTTTTTTCTCTTCATACTCCTGGGGTGGCTGACAACACGAAAGAATTTTTCTGTGTTCTAATTTTTTTGGACAGAGGAAAAGGACATGATTACACTAAATTCCAAAATGTTCAAAGACCTGAAAACTGTGAACAGCGAACTATTACAGTCACAGATAAAGTACAGTGTAGAAAGGCAGGGAAAAAAAGCGCAAGGGCCACGGCAACGGAAACCAGGAAATCAAGGGTCCAGCTTTTAGCATCAGAAACGTCTGTTCAAGAAACATTTAACACGTCTTTTAAGCTGCACTTGAGCCTGGTAGAGCGTGTCTTGAAGTATTTTTTTCTTCAGTTTACTTGAAGGGCGGAGAAGAGAAAATGAACGGGTGGGAATGGTTATTTAATTAAGTAGACTACTTTCCACAAACACAGACGCCAGAATCAATGAAGGGGAGTGTGGTTTCATTGTGGGCTGAACTGTGTCCACTTCTCCCGAACATTTCATGCAGTCTTGGGCGGAGCAGTACTGTCCCAAGTCGTCATTCTCCCGATGGGGTTTCGTTCTATAATGCATCTATGAAAATGCAGAATCTTAATGGCACATATTAAATTGCCTTACACTTTTCAGAATATAGAAGTTCCTGGCAGTGTTTCCTTGACCTTAAGGCCTGCGTCGCAGGGCAAAGTATTAGTGGTATTTAAACAAGGAATTTGATGTTCCCAACCTCTATCCCTTTCCAACATTAATATGTAGAGAAACGTTTGCTCTGCCGGACATTCTGAAACCAATGACCAATTTTCTTTAGTTTTACTAACATAAAGAGAAATGTTATTAACACTGTACCGCTAGGCGATTTACCATCTCGTCATAACGTAGGATAATGACGTAATCATATAAAATTATATATAAGATAATATAAGGTCATATAATCAGATAAAGTTCATTATGTCAGGAGTGAATTTATTCGTATAGTTCGAAAGGATATGGTCACCTGGATGTGAATATGTAGGGAGCAACGTAAGAAGCGGTGGACAGAGCCTTGTGAGACACCAGTGTTGAGGATAATCATGACAAAGGAGCTGATCAGCTGTTTAGGTTGTGGGCCCTGTTTCACAACGAGCTCATTGCTGTTCTCACTACACATTTACACTCAGCGCGCAGTGATATTCATCATCACAATTTGCAATGCTGCTTCGATGCCAGGTACGTTATTGTTCTAAACTCTTAGGCACATAGGTATCGCGAGCGTGTCTAAGAATTTTGCACGATGCTGTCTTTTTGTCAACGTCGAGCGAAGAGCGGGATAGTAAATCTGGAGGGAACAAAGGATATTCGGAATGGCGAGGGCGGAATGCTGCGGGAGTGTTGTAGGATGGGAGCAGTAAGGCGTGCCATGGGCGCAGAGGGGGGACTGATGCGGCGCGGTTGCCGATACATCTAGCCCTGAGACACCAGGGAAGTTCGATTGATTCCAAACATCGGATTATTTATCATTACACAATACCTCGCTGGTGCCTCACGCTTCCTCCCCTCTCTCCTGCTCTTTTCCCAACAACGATTCCTCTTTCCCCTTCCCGCTTCCGAACCACGATTCCTCTCTCCTCTTCCTGTTTCCCAACCACAATTCCTCCCTACCTGTCCCCTTCCTACTCTCAGACCACAATAGACACCCATATTATCCCTCCCATGTTTCATGATTTTTGTTTCGTGGGAGCAGTACAGTGCAATACATAAAATTACTACAGTACTGTGTAAAGGTCTTCGGCACCAGCGCTCTATATATGTGCCTAATATTTTTGCACAGCTTTGTATATCAAATTTTGATTCTGGGGGAAAAAAAACGACAGGCACCACGTCCCTGGTTCCTATTCTTCCCAGATCATCTCAGAACAATTTTCCACTATGCATTAATTCTCACCAGATGTTCTGTTATTCCGATACTCACAGGTCCATACGCTCCAGGAGAAACTTAGCATTGGTGCTCACAAAAGATATATCGTGCAGCCTGTTCTCGCAATCGTCTGAAAATTTCTCAGAATAAATTATTACAATGTGGTGCAACATCTTGAAAAATGTTCTTCAATGCAGTTAGGGGTATTGATGCAAAACTATATAGTTATTCAGAATATTTAACAGTCAGGCAATACCAAAAAGCCAAGCGTGCCGGATTATTGTACTACTAATCTCGTTGACTAGTATAGGCATCATTTCTCTGTAACTTAAGCGACTGGAGAAATATAGATTTGAAACTTTTAATGTATCTATTGAGATACTGCACAGAATAGGCCCTTCCAACGTCTCGAGCCGTGCCACCCAGCAAACCCCCATTGAATTATAGCTTTATGTCGGGGCAATTTACAATGACAACCAGTAGGAATATGGGAGGAGCCGGTGGAAACGTGCGTTGCCATGCACAGTACTTACACATTCTTGACAGGTCGTGGCGGAAATCGAACCTGGGTCGCGGGTGTGTAAAGAATCTGCTAACCACTACGCTACCACGATTAACGTGCGAGACTGTTTCATTTGCCTAAATAATATAGTAATAACGTCTTGGAGTAATTGGTGCCAATTTAGGACTGGAATAAGAAGCTCTTTTTTCACAAGGACGGTGGGCAGCTTTAATGTTTTCGACTGAGGGTGGCTCTGGAAATACATTTTAAATAGAAAATAAATTTTCCGACATGAAGCTAGTTAAAGAAAATTGGGTTCGGAAAAGTGCTCTGTGGTAAACGCAATCTGAAAAGAATCTCAGAGCAGAGATCAATATCCAGATGGACTTCTTTCCCTCAAGTTTTTGATGTTAATGTTATGCTAAAGGGAATTGGAGAAGATTCGGTACTGGTTTTTAGATTGAATCACAAATTAAAAAGTGGGCAAAAAGTAGAGTTTCAGACATTGTAAATATAATCTAAACAGAACCTTCCTCCTCTGTTCCACGGAAGGGGTTCGAATCTTTCAGTCTACGATTTAATTCCAGAGATCCTGGGGTTGAAGAATAACTTGTGAATCTGATAAACTCGAAATCACTCTGCATTGAAGTGATGAAGATACATCGGACTTGATTTCACGCTCACCATTACTTTTCCACTGGGATAGTTCTACCAGAAATCCAACGGCACTCAGCTTTAGTTCAACGAACGCATGTCTAACTAAAATGGAAACAATGTATTGAAAATCACGAGCAATATTGACATAGCTTTCCCTATAAAACTCTCGTTTGTCCTTTTGTTTAAAAAGAGCAGGGAAGTTCTGCTGAAATTTTATACAGCATAAGGAAGATCACTGAGTTGTGCTTTATACAGTTCCGATCCCCAAACCACCGGTCATGCCATTCAACCAGTAAAAATGCAGAGAAGATTTGTGATGAATTTCACAGGAATGGAATATCGTGGTACTGAGGAAAGACTCTATTGATTGTATTTGTAATGTTTGGCACAGAAGAACGTAAGTATTTGTTTATCTCAGGTGCACGAATAATGCAGGGCTGGGGAATGAATGGATATTATGTCATTTCCTTGCAAGGGGCCGGTAAAAGAGGATAGAACTATTATAACAAGAGGGAGATTGGGAACATTTTGACAAGCAAAGAGAACCGAATGAGGTCGGGTAGGAGGTCCGGAAGCAACTATCGTTGAAGATAGGAGAGGCAGTAACTGAAGCTAGCTAAACAGTATCCGAAGTCTGTTTCACGTGAAGCCTATTTCAACTTTTTTATAATATTGAACCGAATTGCATATTATCTATTGAATGTTTAGTTGTGGTAACCTGGATCTTCGCACGACCACAAATTCGGCTTCCATTGTGATCCACAGCCTCCGCCTCCTCAATGTGATCGACAAATCACGACTGCATGTGAAGAGTTGTAAGCCGACAAGTCTTGCAAACCACCGTACCGCTCTGGGAACAATGAAAGTGCAAAATATTAACAGGATGCTACTATTAAGCCTTTCGATCTTACTCGGATATTCTATTAATTAAGTCTAATTATCTAGCTTTTTATCATGTTCAAGCTCTGCTTTGGGGGGGGGGGGGCGTAGAATAAAATGTTTTGCTTAATGTGTATGAATATGGGGAAATGTTAGAAGTGGAATCCCACGGACTAGTGCTAAATCCACTTAGAAATATTCTCCAACAAATTCACGTTTTCCTTTATGATGATTTTGGATTTACCAGAAAGTACGGACGCTCATTCACTGAGGACTCAAACAGGGGGAATAATAAGTTCATACTCTTGGTCCAGATTTGAGCAGTACAAGTGGCCAGCAGAAATGCAATTTAGTCGACAGAAATGTGATATTTGCGAGAAAGATAAATAGCAGGTGGTCTGACCTTCAGAGAGTCCGACAGATAAGGGAGGGGGGAGGGGAGGAAAAATAAGAAATTGGAGGAAAGATACCTTGTCAGATTGTGTTCGTAGTTATTTCTTTTATAAATCGGTCTTGCCAAACAAACTTAATTCAGAGCTAGAACGCTTCTGAATGTCGGCTGCGCTTCTAATTGCGAAAACGGAGAACTGGCAGTGATGTGGGGGTGGGGGGTGGTCAGTAGCCATTGGAACAGACCTGAGATACTGTGGACACGAACGTGACACCGGGATGGTATGTTGCCTCCCAGGTGTCAGGGTCAGGTATGTCTTGAATTGTGTCCATAGCTTTTAGGAGGGAAGAGGGAACAGCCAGATGTTCTCGGTACATATTGGGGCCAGTGACATAGAAAGGGGAAAGCAAAGAGGTCCTGAACAGAGAATTTAGAAAGCTAGCCAGAAAGCTAAGAAACAGGACTTCCAGGGTAGGAACTTCGGATTGCTAACTGTGGCACACGCCAGTGAGGGTAGAAGCAAAATGATAAAGCTGATGAATGCGTGGCTGAGAAGCTGGTGCAGGGAGCAGGACTTCAGGGTCTTGGATCATTGGGATCTCTTCCGAGGGAGTTATGACCTGTACAAAAGGGACGGTTTACACCCGAACCCGATGGGGACCATTATTCTTGAGTGTAGGTTTGTAGGAGATGTTGCGAATGGTTTAAAGCAATTTGGCAGGGGGATGGGAAGAGGAGTGAAAGTTTTCAGGATAAGACAAATAGTAAAAAAGCCACGACAGCATGCAGTCAGACTGTCAGGTAGGGCAGGCAGATGATAGAACAAAACTGAAGCCAGCAGGGTGTGTATCGATGCATTCGGGATGAAGAATCAAAAAGGGTGGTAAATACAGTATACTCTTTCCAAATGCTGAACACCTGATATGTGAAAACGGTGCCTCTCTAGTCCATTTCAGGTGTTGCCCCTTTGATATGAAATCTACACTTTCTGGCTTTAGACTCTCCTATCCTGGGAAAAAGGTTGCTATCATTTAGTCAGCCAGCACCCTTATAATAAAAGGTCCCCGCCTATGCAGTTTGGTTTCATAACTCCAAATACCTTGCAGCGCCATATCCTCGTCAATGATTTCCAGGATAATGATACCACCCCCTCAGCTGGGCGGCCAGAATAGCGCAATATGTCCATGTAGGGTTTGACCAATGACTTCCGCAGTTGTAACATGGCATGCTAACTTCTCTAGTTGATGCCTGAACTGATAAAAGGAAACTTGCCAAACGCCTTTATCAATGCAGGTCTACCTGTTTCTTTTTTGTCATTTTCATGGAGAAGCATACCTGTACCACTAGCCCTCCGGGTGCAGCAACAATCCACAAAACGCTATCAAGTCCTGCTATTTTAAAACTTGAGAAGTACGATAATTTCTTAAGGGAAATGAAATGCAAGAAATACAGAAAATTCAGCAATTCAAACAAAACAGCAGATTTATTACAGAAATTAACCACCAAAGCTAACAAGAACTCAGGGAAACCATGCGGAATCTTGAAGAACTGAAATACCTCACAATGCACAGAAGAATTCGGACTGAGTTTCAAATGAAAACGATCCATGACGACTAAATAAATAGGTGTCAGTATGTTTCCACAGACATTATGCGGTGAAGGCCAGAATATTATCTAGATCCCGTCAGAAACCTTAGATAACCGCCCTCACTGTACATATACCATGAATTGATGTATAATCCTCAAACAGTGCTAAGCATGCCAACTACATTCTCATCAAATGCGTTCATTAAAGCTGTAGACACCATTCCAGCAATAATGCTTGCACCTTTGGTCAGAAATCTGAAAAACATTTCTCATTTATCACCTTCTAACACAATCTAGTAAGTCAATTTTGAATCCATCCTCAATCTCATGTGAATTATTCCTTTGGTTTAATCCCCGACCTGACACCTTCTCAAAAGCTTTGCTGAAGTCACTCCCACTATATCGCCGTTCTTTGCCTTTCATCTCCAAAACCTTAAGTTTGTGGAACACATTTTCCCATGCACAATACTGTAGCATGTCTGTTGTTTCTCATCTAGTCCTGTTTTTTACTAAATAGCAATAGATGTTGTTGCCCAAGGAATCTCCATGAAAAACGTGCACACCACTACTGATTGGCTCATAATCCTGTATTTCCATGCCTTGTACTTGTGGATATTTTAAAATTAATTCAATGCATTACCGAATCTTTATCCATGCCGTACGACGCCCTTGCCCAAAGGTGATGCAACTATCCCTGTCAAGGTTTGTGAAATTCATTCCCTAACTTTGTACAGGATTCGAGAGTATACTTGTTTTGATAGCAGGAACTTCTTCCAAAGTATTAAGTTCGAAAGCCACCGACACCTTTTTCTTTTCTAATAAGGATATATGTTAAGAATCAGTGTTCGATTTAGTTTATTTGCCAACTTGCATTAATTAGTTGAGATCTCGTTTATTTTCAAAGCCTCATACACAGACGATTGCGGAGATCCTTAAGAGAAGACACCCTCTCCCTGTTTGCCCCTTTCAAATTTAATATACGCTTAGAATCTCTGAGGATATTCCACTTCCTGATCTGTCTGATCTATCTTTTTCCTCGTTTAGCTCTCTTGACATCCTTATTAGGAGTATTACCTCGTTCATACCCCTAAAGTGATTCACCTGATAACAAATGCCTATATATGTCAAATACTGCTTTCTTTCTACTGATTAGAGATTCAACGTCCCTCGCCAAACTATGCTTGCTAATCTCCCCTTTCAGTTTAACAGAACATCTTGCCCCTACACACCCCTTGTCTAAGTTTAGAAAGCTTTCAGTGGTAACTTTAACTACTATAAATAATCTATTTAATTTGCCATGCAGTGTATTTAGAATTTTCCTTGACACAGCTCAGAATTGTAACATTATCACTGGGCATGATGCCCGTCCTCACTAAAAACCCAATCACATGCTCTGCCTCGTTTCCTAATATGAAGGGCAGTTCTGTCTACTCTTTTCATTTCTGAGAATCTTATGGGAAATATAAAAATGTCATTCCCTATCTAAGCAGCCTACACTTTGGAAGTCTACGTTGATACCAGCGAGGTCGAAATTACCTACACTTATTTCCCTATAACCTCGACAAATATCACCGATTTCCCCACGCACAGTACATGTTCTTCTAATTCCCGTGGAGGCCTTAGTGACCTCTAATACAATCTTAAGTGATAATCGCTTTCCTATTCCTATAACTCCCACTTTGCCTCCCTCGACAATCAGAGGGATCTATTCACTAATTTTAATGATTATTTTGTAGATGTCTTTAACTAGATTGCTAATGAAATGAGGATTGGCGTTGCCGTAGATAAGGTGAGCGACAGCATTAGACTTCCAAATGACGTTGCACAGTGGAGGGCATTAAAGGCAGTGAAAATACTTCGAAGGGGAATATGAGGAAGTCAATATTGGGAGAATTAATAAATATATGTGAATTTTGCCTTGATCAGTGAACTCCAAGTAGTTATTGGAGCTAATGGACATAGATAAGTATATCGCAATGAACAGAGCGAAACATAAATCATGCGAGCAAGTGAAGAGTAATCCGTTTGGAATTGAACAGGAATCCACGTTCTTTAGTTCCCGTTTGTGAAGCACAAACTACTATCTCCCCTTTTATAGCGGATGGAACATGCCATCATGTGACATTCTCATCACCCCACTAACAGGAGACAAGTACATCATGCTCACGAGAAATTCACAGAACAGGTCACAGTATGCATCCTATGCGAAGTTCTGTATTCATTAATAATTTTTCCCTGCAGACAGTTATTAACTGTGATCTAGATCAACGCTGTTTGTATCAGCTATTTGTATGACGTTAAAATAATTGTAAGATTGACACTAAAGAGCGCTGAATTTCCCCAGCAGTGAAGTTAACCTAATTGCCCCACAATGGTTGACTTTTTCCTTTGTGTATTTCTGAAACACCGAATCACTTCTGGTACTCCAAGCCCTTCGGCGTTAATGCGACAAGTATAGGAGCTGTATTCCAATGTCGACATCGATACTCCCATAAGCTCAGACCTATCTCAATATCACAACAAATGGAATAACTTCAGTGGTGTGAAAACAGAGATACTTCTTTCCAGGCTGATAGCTGCTGTTTAGCTCTACTAGCTGGTGCCACCTGGTATGCTTCACTTTGCTCCATATTGGCTCACTGTTCTTCCCTAGGACTGAATGGAACGGTAAAGGGAGAGATGTGCCCGGAAATGCTGTCGTAATGTTCAGTTTTGTAAAGTGCTTGTTGAAGAAGCATCTCTTTATAAACAATGTCCAGTGGACACAGAATTAATTTAAGGATTAATTTCTCAATATTGAGATTTAAGTGTTTCCACTTCAGGTTGACCAGTGGCTTTGGTCTTCAGTCAATATGATTAATTTGCCATCTAGAATGGGTCACTTAAAGTATCATCGCCTTGCACTCGCTGCTTTTCTCTGTTCCGATGATGTTTTATTCACACATACGCGTGTGTTCACATTTCATCTAGTGTGCAATGTGATAAATTCACTGCCCTCCCATTCAAGTGAGAGTGAGCTAACAGGCATGGAAGCGTAATGGTCGTTGTATTGTTTTGTTTTAAGACAGAAATTATCCTAGAATATCTTAATGCATTGACACAATATAGTGACAACCTGTAAACTCTGAGGAAAAGGAGCACGTCTGATATGGACAAATAGAAACTTTAACGAAGCCTTCAAATCGGCAGAATTGTAAAAGAAAGAAGAGTTTTAATTATCCCAATAGCAACAATTCTGCATTTTGCTTTGTAGCTAAATTCTATTCCGCTTGAATAATATTTGTTTGCAGTGTAACTCGAAGTTTTACCACTATCCTTGTGGGTACTCATCAGCAGACTTTTAACTCTTGGCAAACTGGAATTGAATGCCAGATTAGCAGGCATATATTGAAGTACAGTTGCCGGAGCTATAAAAATTCCCTCTTTGATAAGAATTGGTCTCCTGACCTGTTTTCTTCTGTTGAAAAACAGACGTGTTTTGTTTGATCATGCTATGAAACGTAAAGCATGTTATTCTCATTTTTTTTTTGCACGTGAACGCGTGATGTAAGTATGTTCTCCTAAAATCAGAATGATGCAGGAAGTGTATAAATTTTTTGTGAAGCTGAAGTAAAAATAATTTCATTAGTATTGCTTAATTTCCGGGAAATGAAGAAGTTGTAGAAGCAGAGTAGTAGAAGAGATTGTACTGGGAATACACAATTGAGAAACTCAAATCAGAAAAGAACCAGAGTGACTCGATGCTCTGATTTGCGTCCGATAGTGATTTGCAAGATCCGTCCAGCTATATGCTTGTTCAGTCAGCATCAAAATGGTGATAGAGTTCTGCTGTCAGGCGCCAGAATGAATGAGGGATACTGAGCTTCCAATCAGCGAGCGGACCCAATGTAAGTAAATGGGGGCCTACATTTCCTGTAGTTGTTGTAGGAGACATCTCCAATTTATTGCAACGTTAAATTGGCTAATGTGACATTCATGACTGGTTAGTTGGAAAGACAAATTCTAAACCGAAATCTTCCTGAGGGTTTTACTGTTGAGTGACGTAGGGATATTATAAAATCGCCGGTATTCCAAGAAAAATGATACATATAAATAAAGCATAATACCATAAGATTTTGGTACAGATTTAGGGTATTTGGCCCATCGAGTCTCCTATCCAATTTCATCATGTCTGATCCAAATTTCTTCTTCGCCCCAATCTCCTGCCTTATCTCTGTATCCATTCATGCCCTAACCAATTAAGAATCTATAAACCTCTGCCTTAAATATACTTAAACTCTTGACATTCACAGCAGCCTGTGGTAATGTATCCCACAGATTCACCATTCTTTGGCTAAATAAATTCCTCCTCAACTCTAAAAGGATGGTATTCTGTGTTCTCTGGTCTTAGTCTCTCCCAACTTAGGAAACAATCCTCTCTACATCAACTTTTCAATGCCTTTCACTATTCGATAAGTTTCAATGAGGTGTCCCCTCATTCTTCTGAATTCTAGTGAATGCAGGCCCAGAGCCATTACATGCTCTTCATGTGATAAGCCATTCTATCCTAGTGTCCTCTGTTAATCTCTCCTGAACCTTCTCCAGTTTCGGCACATCCTTGCTAAGATAAAGGGCCCAAACTGGCGCACAACACACCAAGTGAGCCCTTACCAGTGTTTTATAAAATTTCAACATTCTACTCTTGTTTTTATATTCCGGTCCTCTTGAAATAAATGCAAAGATTGTATTAGCCTTCCTCATCACAGACTCATCCTGAAAATTAACATTTAGGGAATCCTGCACCGAGACTCCTAAGTCCCTTTCCACCTAAGATTTTCTTTGCATTTTCTCTCTATTAAGAAAATAGTCAACTTCATCGATGCTGGAATATTTCCTGTAATACCGTGGGCTTGTAGCTTGTTAAGCAGTCTCGTGTGACATCTTGTCACAGGCTTTCTGAAAATCTAAGTACACACAATTGAGTATTTATCTTGCTTGTTATTTCTTCAAAGAATTCCATAGATTTGTCAGCAAGATTTTGCCTTGAGAAACCATGCTGTCTACAGCATTTTTATCATGTTCCTCCAAATACACTTAGACCTCATCCTTAATAATCGACTCCAACATCTTCCCAACCACTGAGGTCAGATTAACTGGCCGAAAGCTTCTTTTCTTCTGCCTAAAAGAGTGGAATGACATTTCAATTTTCTAGTCTTCTGGAACCATGCCAGAATATTGCTATTCGTGCAAAATCATTGCTAACGCCTCCACAATCACATTAGCCACCTCTTTCAGAACTTTCAGATGTAGTGTGCACCAGCTGGTCCAAGTGACTTATCAAACTTCAGACCTTTCAGTTTCCAAAGAACCTTCTGACAATGCACACACTTTATGACCTCTGATGCCTGGAAATTCCACCATACTGCTAGTGTCTTCCACAGGGAAGACTGATGCAAAATACTTATTCAGTTCAATTGCCTTTTCCTTGTCCGCCATTACTACCTCTCCAGTTTGGTTTTCCAGAGGTCCAATACCCGCTGTCGCCTCTCTTTCACGCTTGATGTTTCTGAAGAAATTTTCAGTATCCTCCTTAGTATCATTGGCTAGCTTACTTTCGTATTTCATCTTCCTATGAATCATATAAACTGTAGCGGAGAAGAGTTGCAAGTGGAATGCAAGTATTGCTAATGCTATTGGTGCTGAGAGCAGACCAAGGGCAATAATATACCAAAATCTGCAGCAGAGAGTGAAAGGGAATCAGTCCAGTTTTCTGTCAGTTAACTATAGGATTTGGAACTATTTTCATCAAACATGCAAGATTTCTTTAACTTTGCTCAAAATTCCCGAGAATAAATTGCCCGACCCGGCTGTCGTTTCCCAGCCCAAGTAGCAATGTCCGTTAGCTTTCCAAACACATTGAGGCCTGAAACCGTCCTTTGAGAAAAATACTGCATTGTTCTCCTCTTACCAGGGGAAATAATTTGTTGTGCTACAGGCGACTGGAAAGTAATAAAGTTAGTAATTCTAGCGATTGTTTTGTAGGAATTTTGAGCCCGTCCTATTCTGCATGCGGAAACGCATTAATGCGCTGAGTGCGCACAGGGCCACGAAGAGCTGGTAACGCGCCTCCCGCTCCTGAGTGAAATTAGTTATTACAATGTTATAAACACTCAACGTGGCTCATGTTCAAGACTTGAGCTATTCACAGGATTCACTAATCATCGGCAAATTTTTGGGTGGCGGAGAGGGGAGTTTCCAGACCGCGCCTTTCAGTTGCTGAGCCTCCAAACTACCGAACGAAACGTTGATTCACGTTCCTGCTGGTTCCCCTACATGCTGAATCGTCCAAGCTTTAAAAATCTCTGAAGATTTTTTTTCCCGAACGCATTTGATGTTGAAGTTCCACAATAATCCGAGGAAGCTAATTTGTTAAGTCTACGTCATGCTTATTGAAGGAATTTCTGTACATTTAGGCCTCGGCGGCCATTGCTGAAATAGAATCCGAATTCCATTTTCTGAGCATTTTCCTCCATTCGCTCCCAGGAGGGCATTTCTCTCATGGACTCACCTGCTGTACTAAAATACTCCACTGAGCATAGGTCAGCTTCACCCGTAGACCCGGTTCCGCGTAAAAGAAAGCCCATTTTGTTAATGTGACCTAAGACCATTTATCCTATCACTTCTAGGTCAGAGATCCAAGGCAATATATCCACCGTGTGTGGACAGGGATATCTGTGTTATCGTCTTTACTAGAAGGGCAGGATAGATCTTCCCGAGCTCATGAGGATGAGCTCTCTGGTAAACGGAAGCGAAAAAGGAGTTGTAACGTGTTTGTCACAATTGGGGAGCTGCAGTGATCACTTGTGTCCAGTGCAGCCGAATAGGTCTGCCTGACTCATAGTCACCTGTTCACACGCACAATAGACAATAGACAATAGGTGCAGAAGTAGACCATTCGGCCCCTCGAGTCTGCACTGCCATTCTGAGATCATGGCTGATCATTCTCTATCAATACCCAGTCCCTGCCTTGTCCCCATATCCCTTGATTCCCCTATCCATCAGATATCTATCTAGCTCCTTCTTGAAAGCATCCAGAGAATTGGCCTCCATCGTCTTCCGAGGTAGTGCATTCCACACCTGCACAACTCTCTGGGAGAAGAAGCTCTTCCTCAACTCTGTTTTAAATAACTGACCTCTTATTCTCAATCCATGCCCTCTGGTACCGGACTCTCCCAACATCTGGAACATATTTCCTGCCTCAATCCTATCAAATCCTTTAATTATCTTAAACATTTCAATCAAATCCCCTCTCAATCTCCTCAATTCCAGCGTGTACAAGCCCAATCTCTCCAATCTCTCTGCGTAAGACAGCCCTGCCATCCCAGGAATCAACCTAGTGAATCTACGCTGCACTTCCTCAACTTAAACCTGGAGACCAAAACTGTACACAATATTCCAGGTGTGGTCTCACCAGGGCCCTGTGCAAATGCAAAAGGACATCCTTGCTCTTGTATTCAATTCCCCTTGTAACAAAGGCCAACATTCCATTTGCCCTCTTCACTGCCTGTTGCACTTGCTCATTCACCTTCATTGACTGGTGAACTAGGACTCCTAGGTCTCTTTGCATTTCTCCCTTACCTAACTCTACACCGTTCAGACAATACTCTGCCCTCTTGTTCCTGCTTCCAAAGTGGATAACTTCACATTTATTCACATTGAATGACATCTGCCAAGTATCTGCCCACTCACCCAGCCTATCCGGGTCTCCCTGTATTCTCCTAACGTCCTCTTCGCATGTCACACTGCCACCCAGTTTAGTATCGTCAGCAAACTTGCTGATATAGTTTTCAATGCCCTCATCTAAATCATTGACATAAATCGTAAAGAGCTGTGGTCCCAATACAGAGCCCTGTGGTACCCCACTAGTCACCTCCAGCCAGTCCGAGAAACACCCATTCACTGCTACCCTTTGCTTTCTATCTGCCAACCAGTTTTCTATCCATGTTGAAACCCTGCCCCCAATGCCATGAGCTCTGATTTTACTCACCAATCTCCTATGTGGCACCTTATCGAATGCCTTCTGAAAATCTAGGTATACAACATCCACTGGCTTACCCTCGTCTAACATCCTTGTTACACCCTCAAAAAACTCCAACAGATTAGTCAAGCATGATTTGCCCTTGGTAAATCCATGCTGGCTCGGCCTAATCCAATTTCTGCCATCTAGATGTGCCACTATTTCATCCTTAATAATGGACTCAAGCATCTTCCCCACGACTGACGTTAGGCTAACAGGGCGATAGTTCCCCGTTTTCTCCTTCCCTCCCTTCTTGAAAAGTTGGATAACATTAGCCACTCTCCAACCTTCAGGAACTGATCCTGAATCTAAGGAACATTGGAAAATGATTACCAATGCATCCGCAATTTCCTGAGCCACCTCTTTTAGAACCCTCGGATGCAGACCATCTGGACCCGGGGATTTATTAGCCTTCAGTCCTACCAGTCTACTCATCACAGTTTCTTTCCTAATGTCAAACTGTCTCAATTCCTCTGATATCTTATGACCCTGGCCCAACCATACATCTGGGAGATTGCTTGTGTCCTCCCTGGTGAAGACAGATCTAAAGTACGCATTAAATTCTGTTGCCATTTCCCTGTTTCCCATAACAATTTTTCCCAATTCATTCTTCAAGGGGCCAACATTGTTCTTAACTATCTTCTTTCTCTTCACATAGCTAAAAAAGCTTTTGCTATCCCCTTTTATATTCCTGGCTAGACTGAGCTCATACCTGATTTTTTCTCTCCGTATTGCTTTTTTAGTTGATCTGCTGCTCCTTAAAACTTTCTCAATCATCTGTATTCCCACTCATCTTCGCCCTTTTTCTTTAATGCTATACAATCTCTGACTTCCTTTGTCAACCACTGTGGCCCCTTCCCCCTCTTTGAATCCTTCCTTCTCATTGGAATGAACTGCTTTTGCATCTTTTGTATTATGCCCAAGAATATCTGCCACTGCTGATCCACTGTCTTTCCTGCCAAGGCATCCGCCCATTTAATTTTGGCCAGCTCTTCCCTCATGGCTCCGTAGTCTCCTTTATTTAATTGCAACACTGACACCTCTGATCTGCCCTTATCCCTCTCAAATTGTAGATAATAACTTATCATGTTATAATCACTACTTCCTAATGGCTCCTTTACTTCAAGATCACTTATCAATTCCTGTTCATTACACATCACGAAGTCCAAAATAGCCTCGTTCCTGGTTGACTCAAGCACAAGCTGTTCCAAAAATACATCCCTTAGACACTCCACAAACTCCCTATCCTGGGGTCCAGCACCTACCTGATTCTCCCAGTTCACCTGCATGTTGAAATCTCCCATAACGACTACATTACCTTTAGCACATGCCAATGTTAACTTCCTAATCAACTTTTAACCAATATCCACGCTACTGTTTGGGGGCCTGTACACAACACCCATTAGGGTCTTTTTACCCTTGCTGTTCCTCAGCTCAATCCACACAGACTCTACTTCCCCTGTTCCCAAGTCACGTCTTGCTAAGGACTGAATCTCATTCCTTACCAACAGGGCCACCCCACC
Source organism: Hypanus sabinus (assembly GCF_030144855.1). Classification (NCBI taxonomy): domain Eukaryota; kingdom Metazoa; phylum Chordata; class Chondrichthyes; order Myliobatiformes; family Dasyatidae; genus Hypanus; species Hypanus sabinus. The sequence continues at coordinate 75,322,072 of NC_082721.1, forward strand.
CCCTCTTCCCATATTTCTGTCTCTACGATAGCACGTATACCCTGGTACACTCAATTCCCAGGCCTGATCCCCTTGCAGCCATGTCTCCGTTATCCCAACAATATCGTAGTTCCCCATTTTCATCTGAGCTTCAAGCTCATCTGCCTTATTTCTGACACTACGTGCATTCAAGTATAGAATTCTTAGCCCATTCCTCCTCTCTTTGCTTAAAAGACTGTCTACTGTACCTAACCCAGCTCCTTGAACTTCCATCGGGCTAATTGCACCCTGAATTTTGATGACCTTCTCAAGATTACCCAAACCTTCTACACATTTAATCCCATGCTCCTTCTGACCAACCCTCTGGATCTGGATCCCTGCCCCCTGCACATCTAGTTTAAACCCCCCCCCCCCCCCCCGAGCAGCACTGGCAAACACTCCTGCAAGAATGCTAGTACCCCTCCGGTTCAGATATAGACCGTCCCTTCGAAACAGATCCCAATGTCCCTGGAACAAAGACCAATTATCCAAAAACCTGAATCCTTCCTTCCTGCACCATGCTCTCAGCCTCGTATTAATGTGCATAATCATTCTATTCTTCGCCTCACTCGCACGTGGCACAGGTAGCAATCCCGAGATTGTCACCCTGGAGGTCCTGCCTTTCAGCTTCACTCCTAACTCCCTGAACTCTCTAAGCAGGACCCCCTCACTCACCTTACCTACATCGTTGGTCCCTACATGGACCACTACATCTGGGTTCATGCCCTCGTTCTCAAGAATAGCCTGCACCCGATCTGAGATGTTCCGGACCCTGGCACCAGGGAGGCAACATACCATCCGAGACTCCCGATCTGCCCCACAAAATCTCCTATCTGCCCCCTAACTATAGAATCCCCTAAAACTATCGCACTCTTCTCTTCCCTCCTCCCCTTTCTAGTTGAGGGTTCAACCTCCGTGCCAGAGGCAGGACCACTGCAACTCATTCCTGGTAGGTCATCCCCATCAACAGTATCCAGTACGGTATACTTATTGTTAATGGGAATGGCCGCAGGGGTGCTCTGCTCTCTCTGCCTGCTCCCCCTGCCTCTCTGGACCGTCACCCATCTGCCTAAATCTTGGTTCTTTGGTGTGACAGGACTATTAGGTCAACGCAAATTGGCAGATGGGCTAGAGCCCGAAATCGACCAATCACGTAACATCACATGAGAGACAGATAAACAGTGGCACAGTGGATAGTAGATCTCTCCAAACGTAAGTTTAAGGGGAAATCGGCTTCATAATATTCCACTGCTGGCTATCGTTGTTATGAAATATCAGACGCTAAAATACATGCTGATGTGGTAAACAGTATACCAGAAGTTTTTAGGCTGCAGGATACGTATGGTGTGGTCGGTCGGGAAGGAATGCGGAATATCCAATTTCTTCTGAAGAATTGTGAAACAATACATTGGGGGTAGGGAAAGAGGAGAAGGGAAAGTATAATGAATGAAAGAATTTTGTGCTTCCTTGAGGGCTGATCAATACTGTCGTTTAATTGGAGGAAACTCCGCTGGTTTCGTTGGCTGCGTAAGTCTCCGGAATGCACACTCCGGTCCCTCCATTCACGTGAGATTGAGCCGCATTTCGCACCCCAGATCTTGGTTTAGAATCAGAATCAGGTTTATTATAACCGGCATATGGCGAGAAATTTGATAACTTTGCAGCAGCACTTCAATGCAATACATAATCTAGCAGAGAGAGGAAAATATAAGAAATAATAAAATGAAACATAATAATAAATAAACAAGTAAATCCAATATGTATATTGAACAGATTCTTTTTAAATGTGAAAACACAGAAATAATGTATGTTTAAAAAAGTGAGGTAGTGTCCAAAGCTTCAAGGTCCATTCAGGAATCGGATGGCAGAGTGGAAGAATCTTTCCCTGAATTGCTGAGTATGTGCCTTCAGGCTTCTGTATCTCCTACCTGATGGTAACAGTGAGAAAAGGACATGTCCTGGATGCTGGAGGTCCTTAATAATAGACACTGCCTTTCTGAGACACCGCTCTCTAAAGATGTCCCGGGTACTTTGTAGGCTAGTGCCCAAGATGGAGCTGACTAGATCTAGAACCTTCTGCAGCTTCTTTCGATCCTTTGGATGCTGAATAATTCGCCACCCTGTTGCAACTCAGTGCCAATAAATAACATTCAACGTAATCCACAAGGGTCTGTTTTCGGTCCGATACTTTTTATGTTATGTGGCAAAGAGGTCACAGAAGGGCTTCGACAGATTAGGAGACTGGACAAAGAAACGGCAGATAAAATATAATGTCGGAAAGTGTATAGACATGCAGTCTGGTCGAAGAAATGAAAGAGCTGACGATTATCCAAATGAAGAGAAAATACAGAAAAAAAACGGAGGTCGAAGCACACATGCGGTTGCAAGTTGGAATATGGAATGGTAGTTGTTGGGACAGGTGCATACACAGCTTTGTGGCGTCGATCTCGGGCTACTGCAAGGTGTTGATTTCGGTCATCCTCAAAGTCAGATGCAGCTTTTCTTGTCAGGGCGCGCCACGCATCCCTGCCAGCTGCGGAAACCTCAAGTTGCCGAGGCTGGAGGTCTGTCCATTTGATGCGAGATTTCAAATTGTCTTTAAATCTTTTTAGGGGCAGCCGTGATTGCGACTGGCATGCTCAGGCTCACCGTAGAACAGCTGTCTGGGGATGCTCGTTTCGCTCAGCCGGATTACATGGCCAGTCCATCGTAGCTAGGCCTGGAGAATCCTTGCTTCAATGCTAGTGCTGTTGGCTCTGTTAAGGACTTCTTGGTTGGTGATTCGGTCCTGCCATCGAATCCTCATGATCGACCGCAGAAAGCTCATGTGAAACAGCTCCAGCTGTTTGTTGTGCCTGCGGTACAGAGTTCAGGTTTCGCAGCCGTACAGCAGATAGGTAAGGACCACAGCCTTGTACACCTTGAGCTTGGTTGAAAGCTGAATGTCCTTGTGCTCCAGAACTTTGACACGGAATTTTCCGAGTATCTGGCTAGCTTTCCGGATCCTTGCTATGATATCTTTGTCAAGGGATCCGTCACTAGAGATAGTGCTTCCTAGATACTTGAAGGTCTCCACATTCTTCAGGACAGTGCCGTCTATGATGATGCATGGCTGAGGACGGTGACTGCTTGGTACAGGTTGTAGGAGAACTTCTGTCTTATCGAGGCTGATTGTCAGGCCTAACAGCTTTGAGGCTGCGCAGAACTTATCGACAATCATCCGCAGGTGGTTCTTCTGGTGGGACATGAGGGCACAGCCATCAGCAAACAGGGCTTCAGTAATGAGCTTCCTCATCGTTTTGGTCTTTGCAGCAAGGCGTCTCAGGTCAAGCATCGATCCGCCTAGGTGATATCTTAAGTAAATACCCAGGTATCCGTCCTTAATAGCATGTTTCAGCATTTGGGTGAAGAAAAGGTTGAAGAGCACAGGTGCTGGAACGCATCCTTGCTTCGCACCATTTGAAATGTTGAAAGTCTCAGATGGGGAACCATCTGAGAACATTTCTCCTGTCATGCTATCGTGGAGCAAGCGGATGAGTGTAGTGAATTTCTGCCGGCAACCAAGCTTCCTAAGGATGATCCACAGCTCTTTTCTGTTGACCGTGTCAAACGCCCTCGTCTGATCAATATAGACAGAGTATAATGTCATGTTCTGGTCCAGGGACATCTCCTGTATCTGTCTCAATGCGAAGATCATTCGACAGTGCTGCATTCGGGTCGAAAGACACATAGCGACTCGTGAACGTTCTCTTCTGAAACTGTTGGAATTAGTCTGTTGAGGGCAAGGATTTTTCCGGCAATGGAAAGTAGTGAGATGCCTCTGCAGTTCCTGCAGTCGGTCTTTGAACCTTTATTTCTGTAGACGGCGATTATCGTTGCGTCTCTAAGGTTAGGGTGCATCTCTTCTTCTTCCCAAATGCTAGTGAGAGTGCTGTGGAACGTGATTCCTTGCTCAGTGCCTTGTACAGTTCAGCAGGTATTCCATTCTTGCCGTGCGCCTTGCAACTGCTTATCTGCGTGACAGCCTTCTGGACTTCATCTACCGAGAGAGGAGCATCTAGTTCCTCGTGAATAGGTTGATGGGATATTTGGTCCAGGGCAGACTGGTCGACCGATGAAGGGCGGTTCAGGAGCTGGCCGAAATGCTCTTTCCAACTACGTTGGATGCACTCTTTGTCCTTTAGCAGTGTGGTTCCATCAGTGAACAATAGTGGAGATGAGCCAGATCTTGAGCGTCCGAAGATCATTTTGATGGAGTTGAAGAGCAGCTTCGAGTTGTTGAAGTCGGTGAAGCGTTGCAACTCTTTAGCTTTCCTATCCCACCTTAGGTCGTGCATCTTGCGAATTTCCCGTTGGGCATGGGCATGAACGGACTTGAACCGCTCTTTTACGGGAATGGAGCTTGTGTCGTTTTGCCACTCCAGAATGCTTTTTTCTTCCTGGCCAGGAGATCTTTGATGGCACTGTCATTCTCCTCGAACCAATCTTGGTGGTTCCGGTCCTTGGGGCCGAGGACTGATTTTGCTGTCTCCGTCACAATCTCTCTAAACTGATTCCACTTCTGGATTGGCCCACGTGTTAGTGGTCCGTTGCCAGACAGCTTCTCGTCAAGGATGGTCTGGAACTTGCGAAGATACAGTGGCTCTTGGAGTCTGGTGGTCTTAAAAGCTGGTCTGAGGAACCTGGAGCGCTTGGAATGGTGGGGAGCAATACGTAGCTTCAAATTGGTGCAGGCAAGCCTGTGGTCAGTCCAGCATTCCGCTCTTCACATGGCTCTGGTGATAAGGACATCCCGAGCAGGACTTGGCGTATAAAAACACTGGAGTGGCCTCACCTGGAGTATTGTGAGCAGGTTTGGACCCTTTATCTTAGAAAGCATGTGCAGAAACTGGAAACGGTTCAGAGAAGTTTCAGAAAAGTTTCAAGGATAGAATGGCTTGTCCCATGAAGTGCATTTCCTGGCTCTAGCCCTGTATTCACTAGAATTCAGAAAAATGAAGGGTCACCTCATAGAAACCTATCGAATGGTGGAAGGCATTGATAGTGGATGGGGGCAGGATGTTTCCTGTGTTGGAAGAGTCTAACACCAGAGAAAACAGCCTCAGAATAGAGTGGCATGCTTTTGAAGATGAAGAGGAATGTACTTAGCCAGAGTGCTGAATCTGTGGAATTCTCTGCCACATGTTGCTATGAAGGCAAAGTCTTTAAGTATATTTAAGGCAGAGGTTGATAGAGTCTTAAATAGTTAGAACATGAAAGGATACATGGAGAAGGCAGGAGATTGGGGCGGAGAGGGAAATTAGATCAGCCATGATGAAATTGCGTAATAGGCCAAAATGTGTACCTAAATGTTAATCTCTTTTTCTCTATTTATAAGTATCAAGTTTGCGAGAACACGGGTGATTTTATAATATCCGCTCTTGGCTCCTTGCTTCACTCAACAGTAAAATTCCCAGGAAAATTCTAGTTTAGACTTTGCCTTTCCAACTAAATAGTCAGAGAATCGAACTCAGATTCACCTATTTAATGTTGTAATAATATGGGAGATGTCTTCTATAACAAGTACAGGAATTGTAAACCCCCATTCATTTACACTGAGTCAGCTCGGTGACTGGAAGCTCAGTATCCCTCATTGATTTTGGTGCCCGACAGCAGAACTCTAAGACAATTTTGATACTGAGTATACAAGCATACAGCTGGACGGAACTTTCACTTCACTATCAAACACAAAGCAAGTCATTGAGTCACTCTGGTTCCATTCCGATTTGTGGTATTTCGATAGCGTATTCCCAGTGCGCTCTCTTCCACTACTCTGCTTCTACAACTTCTACATAGCCCAGAACTTAGGCCATACTAATAAAATTATTTACTTCAGCTTCACAAGGAAATTCATACACTTCCCGCAACATCTTATTGAAGTGGAACCTATTTACTGCTCGCGTTTCACGTGCAAAAAAATAAGAATAATACGCTGTACTTTTCATCGTGTGATCAAACGAAACACGTCTGTTTTCTACAGAAGTAAACAGGTCAGGTGAGCAATTCTTACCAACGAAGAAGTTTTTATAGCTCCGGTGACTGCAGTTGAATATATGTCAGCTAAGCTGGCATTCAGTCCGAGTTTACCAAACACAGAGCCTTCAAAGAGTTAAAAATCTGCCGATAGTGGCACTACATGGATAGTGGTAAATCCGTGAGGTACAATACTAATGTAGCGATGTACTGCATACAGAGCTAGAAACAACGACACGCAGTCGGTAAATCGTTTCGAGACTAGTTTATTCAAACTTCGCAGCGCTGGTTTTTAATCCCTAGTCCCCGCACTCTCCGGGCAGAAATGACGTCAGAGGTGTATTTCCGCAGTCTCCCCGCGCGCGGGCTATTTGTGAGCCGGTTCGCCTGCGCACAAAGTGGGTCGCCACACAAACAATAATAATTCAAGTGGAATAGAATGTCGTTACAAAGCAAAAACAAAACTGTTGCTCTTCCGATACCCCATTAAAACTACTCTTGCTTTACCAAATTTTCTGCCAGTGAACTGACGTCATTAAAGTTTCTGATTGTCCAGATGTGACGTGCCCCTTTCGCTGAGGTTTGGCAGGTTGTCATTATATTGTGTCAATGCATTGCAATATTCGAGGTTAATTTCTATCTTAAAATGTAACAACAAAACGAAGCTTGCGCTTCCGTGCCTGTTAGGTCACTGTCAGTAGAATGGGAGGGCATTATCATTTTACATTAGATGAAATGTGAACACACCCGTAGGTCTGATTATAAACATCATCTGAACAGAGAGAAGTAGCGAGTGAAGGGCGATAATACTTTGAGTGACCCATTATTGAAAACAAATTATTCTTATCGACTGAAGAGCGAAGCCAATTCGGTCAGCCTGATGTGGGATCACTTAAAAAGAAGCATTGAGAAATTCATCCTCTAAATATTTCCGTGACCACTGGACATTGTTTATAAAGAGATGCTTTTTCAACCGACACTTTGCAAAACTAGCAGCAGCACAACTTTACGCCATCACGTCTTGGCACATTCCTCCCTCTCCCGTTCCATTCAGTCCAGGGGAAGAACAGTGCGCCAATGAGTAGCAGAGAGGAACATACCGATGGGCAACACCTAGTAGACTCAAATAGCAGCTGTCCCGTTGGGAAAAGTGTAATTCTGTTTTCAGACGACTAGATTTATTCCATTCGCCGTGATATCGAGATGGGACTAAGGCTGTGGGTGCTTCGATGTCGACGTTGGAAAACAACTTCCACATTTAGCTGCATTTACGCTGAAAGGCTTGGAGTACCAGAATTGACTCGGTTTCTCAGAAATACACGAAGGAAAAAGCCAAAGATTGTGGGACGGTTAGATTAACATGACTGTTAGTTTCCATTTTACAGTAATTTTGATGTGTCAGTAGCTGACACAAAACAATATTGATCTAGATCAGGATTAATATTTGCTTGCAGGGGAAAATTGGTAATTTATACAGAACTTCGCATAACATGCATTCGATCAACATTCCTGTTCATTCATGTTCCTCTCGGAATCTCTATCGGTTGGCTGTTTTGACTCTCGTCACTGCAACTAAACAAATTACAAATATTCGTAAGTAAATATAAAAGTCAAGACATTCTAGAAAGCCGACTATCAAAACTGGTGAACGGATAAGCATGGATCAACACTTACTGAAATTTTGTAGAAAGACAGTGATCAGATTATTAATTAATTCCTGCGCAGCTGGAGATGCACAATTAAGTGAAAACTGAGATTAAGACATGTACTAGGTGCAGAAAATTTTTCAAATAGCTACCTATTTGCACGTCTATTGGGATTACCCTTTGGCTCATAGGCAGAAAACCCACAAGACACAATCACAACTCCAAACGTAAATGGTTATTCCGCTGACCTGTTGTTGAAGAAATTGAAATGGTAAATGTATTCGTGGTGTCTAGGGCCTGCTGTGATGGATTGTTGAGGTTTATGAGGAAACAAACTGACATAATATTTGTCAGCATTGGCAGAATCTGAATTCGAATCAGATATATCATCACTGACATGCCCTCGGTGGTCTCTTCAAAATGACCTCCTGTACCTAATAAAGTAGCCACTATGTGTATGTTTGTGGTCTTCAACTGCTATACCGCCAACGACTTCAAGAATCAATGTCTCGTGCCTTCAGAGGTGCTTTTCTGCACACCGCTTTTGTCATATGTGGTCATTTGAGTTATTATATACTTCCTATCAGCTTGAACCAGTCTGCCCATCTCTGACCTCCGTCGTTAACAAGCCGTTGTCGCCCAGACAACTGCTGCTTTCTGGAATTGTTTGCGCTATTTTGCACCTCGAGAGACCGTTGTGGGTGAAAATTTCAGATCCTCAGTTTCTGAGATTTTCAAGCCACCTCGTCTGACACAAGCAATCATTCTACGGTAAGAAACACTTAGATTAAACTTCCTCCCCATTCTTATGCTTCGTTTGAACAGCATCTGAGCATGCTTTTATGCTTTGGGATTCTGCTATAGGATGGTTGATAAGATACTTGCGATATCAGGCGTACCTAATAAGGTGGCCACTACCAGAGTGCATGCCATGGAATTTGTTATTTTATGCCAGCTATACCCGCAATACATAAAACATTATGCTATGTTTGAAACTAAAGTGAAGAAATAATGAAATAGAGTTTGTGGTTATGTGTCATGGACCATTCATAAAATATAATGGCGGGGGTAAAAGCTGTTCCCCATTCAGTGTGGGTCTTCAGGCTCGTGTACCTTTCCTGCAATAACAGTTATGTTAAAAGTTCGTAGTTCAAAGGAAATTTGTTTTTCAAAATATGGATATGGCACCGTATAGTACGTTGACATTCATTTTCTAGCGGTCATTCACAGAAGATACAACGAAATGCACCAGAATTAACGCAAAACTGAACACAAAAAGCGACAGACAACCAGTGTGCAAAAGAAGCGAAACTAGCAAACGGAAAAGACAAATAATAATAGTAATAGGGATAATAATGATAACTAATAATTAGATATATAGATAGATAGATAATAAATAGTATTGAAAACTTTACTTGTACAGTCCTTGTAGGTCGTGCAATCAATTCACTGTTGTCGTGAATGTAAAGGACTATGCTGCTTCTTCAGCCTATTGTGCCACCTGAGTATGTGCCACCTGTGCCACGGTCTCTGAGTATGGTGATGTGGGATCTAATTCTCCTGTACTTCCTTGTCGACGACGGCATCGAAAAGAGAGCATGGCCTTGATGTTGGATGTCATTAATGATGTTTACTGCTTTCTTGTGCCAGTTCTCCTTTTCTTATTTGTAATGGCAGTTACTTGCAGGTCCAGAATAGATCCTCTGTTATGATAACGTTGAGGAATTTAACTGTACTCAACCTCTCTCTGTGCTCGTGATGAGGACAGTTATATGGATCTCCAGTTTCCTCCTGAGCCGAATTCATCTCCTAGATGGCAAGGTCCTTCATGATGAATGCTACAGTCTTAACGGTCATTTTTTGTAGATGCCCTTGAGAGTGAGGAGATTTGCAGCCGAGATGGGGCTGGCTGAGTATATAACCCTCCGCAGCCTCTTTATTTCATGTGCATTAGAGCCTTCATCCCAAGCGGTGATGCAACCACTCCACTATATCGGCACGAATTTGCTAGACTTCGGTGACATGCCAAATATCTTCGAACTGCTAATGACGTCCGGCCATAGGGGTGCTGTTTTCGAGATTGCATCAATACATTGGACCTATACAGACGTTCTGAGATGTTGACCTTTATTACTTGAAGTGTCTAATCCTATCCACTGCCAACCCTTTACTGAAATCTAGTGTATATTCTCCTGACTTCCCTATTCCTGAAGTCCACAATCAATTAATTGATTTTGCTGGGTTATTGTTGTGATACCTTTCGATCAACCAATGTATCTCGCTGCCATACGCTATTTATGGATAATGCGTTAGCTGTGCCTAGCCATACAGTCAGAACAGAGAGAGAGGAGCAGGAAGAGTAGAACAGTGGACGAAGCACGCATTCTGTGCAGTATTCGTAGAAAGCGAAACAAATCTGACGATTTAGGTCGAAGACCTTTCATTTGAACCTCAAAGGGGAAATAGACAATAGTCATAAGATGCAAAGAAGGAGGGGAAGCGATAAATGGGTAAAACCGAATGATTATGATATTGCGATGCCAGGGCCGGCCAGGGAAGTCCTGGAAATAAGCAGTAATTGATGGGTTAATTGCAGCATTTGGAGAGTAGTATTGGTAGTAAGTAGGGATGTGCCATGTAAAATAAACGAAGGCTTATTCCACTAATTCTTCTTGATAAAATTCAGAAAATTACAACAGACCATAATAAGAATCTTTCATTCAATGTCAGCAAGACCGAGGTGCTGATCATTGACTTCAGCAACGGGAATCCGGAGGTCTATGAGCCTGTCCTCATATGGAGACCGAGGGAAGAAGGGTCAGGAACTTTAGACTCCTTTGTGTTCTTACTCCATAGGATCTGTTCTGGGTCTAGTGTCATTACGTACAAAACACGGAAGTGCCGCTACTTTCTTAGAAATTTGTGAAGAATCGGCACGTCATCTAAAGCTTTAATAAACGTCTATAGTAATGTGACGTAGAGTATATTGACTAATTGCTTCACTATTTGGTACGGAAACAGCAATGTTTTGGACAGAGTGCTTACAAAAAGAAATGGATACCACCCAGTCTATCGCGGGTACAGTCCTGTCCACCAATAAACACGCACAGAGATAGGAATGCAGCATTCGTCATCAAGAATTCCGACCATCCAAGTCATGAAATCTTCTCGCCTCTGCCATACGGAGGGAGTTACCAGAGCCTCAGGACACACACTATCGGGTTCAGGAACAATTATTACCCATCAGACATCAGGCACTTCACCCAGAAGAAATATCCTCACTCAATTACACTCGCCCAATTACTGACACTTTTCCACACCATAGAGACTTATTGTTCATCTCAATTTTTCACATTTATTGCTTATTTCTTCTTCTCCTTCTCCTTCTTCTTCTTCTTCTTCTTCTTCTTCTTCTTCTTCTTCTTCTTCTTCTTCTTCTTCTTCTTCTTCTTCTTCTTCTTCTTCTTCTTCTTCTTCTTCTTCTTCTTCTTCTTCTTCTTCTTCTTCTTCTTATTATTATTATTATTATTATTATTATTATCATTATTATTATTATCATCATCATCATCATCATCATCATTTTTGGGACACAACCGTTTAATTGCATTAGTTGCTTGCATTTGCGTGCCCGTTAGACTCGACAGTGTGCTTAGAACGATCAGTTTTTTAATACAATCTGTTGTCTGCGTTTGTTTTCAATAGGCAGTGATTGTTGTCACTGATAGTTGACGAAAAGTGCAAAACAGAAACAGGCCCGACTCATCTAGTAAATGCTAAAAACATTCAAAATGCTTATTCCCAACCATCTGTACCGGGTCCATAGTCATCCATATCCCCACTATCCATGTATCTATCCAAACGTATTTTAAATATTGATACCAAGCTCACATGGACCACTTGTGCTGGCAGCTCATTCCACATGCTCACGACCTTCTGAGTGAAAAAGTTTCCCCTCATGTTCCAATTAAACTTCTAGTCTTTCACCCTTATCTCGTGACCTCTGGTTGTAGACCCACATAACCTCCTGGTTTCATTTACCCTATCTATATCCCTCATAATTTTGTATGCATTTATTAAATTTCCTCTCAATCTTCCATGTTTTAGAGAATACAGTGATAACCTATTCAATTTTTCCCCTTAACCCAGGTCCTCCAGACTCAGCAGGATCCTTGTAAATGTTCTGAATACTCTTTCCTGCAGGTAGTTGACCGAAATTGCTCAAAATACCCAAGAGTAGAGACCGACAACGTCTTATACCACTTCGACATAACTTCTCACTTTCTGCACTTAATATAGCCTGTTCTGCCTTCAGCCTGTTTGGGAATGAGCTGAAGATAAAGAGGTATTTTGTTCAGCTTAGGAATGTGTGTCAATCTATCAAGTTAGTGGAGTTGGAAGAAGGTTCTAGAAAACAGTTGCAGAGAGGTTTACGTGACGGACTACTGCAATGGGTCGAGGTCTTTTCAGCGTGAGCTTGAAGAAGACAGGAGGGTAGATAGTACTTACACTGCATTCGCTCATATTGGTGTGCGGGTGGTCGAGACATGCCAGCTGGGACCCAAGTCGTATCGACCCCAGACATAGGGAATTCTAGAAAAGTGGTTTTCTCAGCACTTTGCTGGCGAGGGGCCTTGTTTCTGGAGACGCCCAGTAAAAAGCAGTTTAATTGATTTCTTCTCAGTGACCTACCATCTTTTGTTCCACCTACTACATACCACATAACGGGTTAAAAGGAGTAGCAGAAATGGAATACACCTGGAGTGTGAGTCTTCTTTTAATAAACAGTATTTTATTCATATCTACGTAATAAGATAATATGAAACGAGATAAAGTAAATGGTTAGCAGAGTTTATACATATATGTGAACAAATATGAAACCCTAAACTTCTTCAGGCTTAAGTGGTAAATGATACAGTCTTACGATAGTATAGGTATGAAATCAGTTCTGTTCGAGATATTGAGTTGAGTAAATTGAGGACAGAGAGAGAGAGAGATCTGTAATCTAAACTGAAATGTTGTGAGAAGGCAATTACAACGATATTCTTCAGATTCCACGACAATGGCAGTAGGTTTTATCTCCGAAGTTGTTCCACTCCACACACGAAGTATCACCGACGCTGATCTTCAATGAATATCCTTTCAACACAAGCGGTACCACATCCGAATTCAGCTGCAGGACATCTCAAAGTGCTGGCCACAGGATACTCAAACAGAATCCACGTATAGATTATCAGCAAGAGTAGCTCATCACAAAGGGGACTATCTACAAGGGCACCACCACCCAGGCAAGGGTCGACACACCGGCAGATTCCACAAGCTTACCCTAACCACACAGCCAGATAGACACTTATCCAGATCCACGACATACGAAATAGCTTCAACAGTGATGTGCCACAGGGGTGCCTTTCTTCAGTGAACTACCACACACAGACAAAGGGTAAAGACACACATGGTATTCACAAATGTTTCTCCTCACCAGAGAACCCACTCCTGTGGATTAACTAAGTGACAATCACACTTCAGTGGCCTAATGGAAACAAAGTGACCCTTCCAGATACTTCGAGAAAGAGTCCAAACAGTGATCTCTTTGTCACTAGGTTTCTTCTGTTCCAAAACTTCATCTCCTCTCTTCTCTTCATGCAAACTGGTTCTAGTTGCAGAACTTGTCAGAATCATTTATCAATACTCTGGATCGATCTCAACTCACGCCTTTAGGGCTACTGAAAGTTTAAACCAGCGACCGACTGACTGGTGTCTTTCATTGACCGAATCCATCCTGACTCTAAGCTGTATGTGTCCATGAGTCCTTGTATGTTCAAAACAAGCCGCAGGAAAAATGTAAAACAGCTGCAGAGAAATTATAACATCAATTGTCCATCAAACAACTCCACCTCTCTTCGCCATAGCAACTCAGAAGCAGGCAGTGTCCTTACATAAGTCCAAACGCAAGTGTGGTCAGTAGAAATCCAATAGAGCAAACGTCAGTCTCATTCTCCCGGTGTTTGCAAGTGACAGACCGTAGGAAAAAACTATGAACCTTAGGGGTGCATAACACATCGAAGTGCAAGTCCTCGCATTTTTCGCATTAAATTCCACCTGCCATTTTACCAGCTACTGCAGATCCCTAAGCAAGTCATGATAGCCTTCCACACTGTCTGGTACACCACTAACCTCGCTGTTATCCGCAAATTTGCTAATCCATTTTACGTCATTATCATCCTGATCATTGATATAGATGACAAACCACAAGGGATCCAGCCCCAACCTCTGTGGCACACCACTAGTCACAGGCCTCCAGTCAAACAAGAAACGTTGTACGACCACTCTCTAGCTTCTCCCTCAAAGCCAACAACTAATCCAATGTACTAACTAATCGTGAATGCCTAGCGACTGAATCTTCTTGACCAGCCTGTCGTACAGTACCCTGTCCAATGCCTTACTGATGTCCATATAGACAATATCTACTGCCTTCCCTTCATGCACTGCCCTGGTAAATTCCCCGGAAAACTCTATTAGATCGGTTAGCAAGAGGGGCAGCAGCATCATGTGCGAACTCTGAGAAGTAAAATGTATCGGGTAATCCGAATTAGAGGAGCAGGATGAAGGTTGTAGTCTCATGATTACTTCCTTACGTCATAGTAGAACGCTGGGTTAACCGAAAGCATGGCGAATGCAATATATGCGTCAGGACTTGAGATTTTAATGTTCTCTGCAACCATTCAGTATCAAGAGGGGTCTGAACAAGCACTGGCATGCGCATGTATTAAAATAGATCCGATAAATCTATGAGGAGATGTTTTAACCAATTTCGCAGAAGAATGACGAAGAGAATGAATTTACAATTGGGTCTGGTAGGGAGATATACTATAGACGGCAAACAAATTCACTTTAGTGGGAAGAATAGTAATGAGAGAAAAGAGAAGGTAAGTTGCATTTATTTTTATAGAAAAAACCTGACGAGGATGGTGGATGAATATAGCATGTTAAACAGCTTATGTGAATATGATATGGTTTCTATAATGGAGAAATATTTGAAAGAAGGACAGAACTGAAAACATCGAATTTTCAGTGTTTAAATATTTCAGGCACGAAGATGGGAGGCGGTAGCGGGAAGGAGTGGCTTTGGAAAATTACTAAGCTGTCCGTTACGTCGTTAATATAGAGGTAATTTCCCTCCGGTTCTTCAAATGAGATCGCATCTCGAGTTTAGCAGCAAAAGGGACGATTACTTTCCTTTAGGCATACCACGGAGCAGCAGAAAAAAAGGAGCAGACACCTAGACAAATCACACAAAGGCACAAGAGTAATGGGGTTGTAGGAGTGAGGTTTTTTATGTCCTCGATATTAATCTCGACCTCTTTCATTGTAAAACTCTCGATAGAGAGGGATGGAGGGGAAGAATATTTAAAGTGCATCCGGGACGGCGTTTTGATAACGTATAAAGACAGCCATACAGAAAAAGAGAAAATCAGAGAAAATCTAAACATAGGGAGTATGGCATACCATCAACCTCGTTGATAAAATATTGGCGTTGTGGATCTTGACTCGCCTTGGTTTCGGTGCTGCTGGTCACAGTAAGCCTGATTGGAGGAGTGACCTAATTTAATTGTTGGTTGCTCATCACCAAGAACAATATAATTTCCTAACCGCGGAAATAGTGGCTGACAGTATTAGTGTTTTGATCTTACGTTCAGAAATTCATTTTTCATTTGTTTATGAAATCTATTTTTTTCTGGATCAGGGCCACTACAAAGATGTCACAAATTCGCCATTGTATTTAGCTATAGCTCAGGCTGATAAAAATTTTATCGTTAATTTCCGAATCTCATAGGTCGTCAGGCATGAATGTCGGTTTAACGTGGAATTGTTCAATTAGGTAATTCGTTCAAACTTCGTTCTGATAATGAGCCCGCTACTTCGCCCATTTGTAAAAAAGAGGAATTTTCAGAAAGTTTTCACTTTTCTCTTTATTCTCCTTGCCCACGTGGAGGAGGAACTGTACTACTTCATGCATTGGAGCAGTTCTCCGTCATGTCGCCCACTACTGGTGTTAACTTGCTCTTTATAACAATGGTTTCATTTGCTAATTTTGCCTGAAGCAGCTTCATGTATAACAGATACATTTTGCTCATATATTTCCCCCCTCCGACATGTTCTGTGGCAAATTACTCACCTCATTTTAATCGTACAATTCACATTTCCTGTCTACGCAATCCGATCAAGGAAATGGTGATCGTTTAACCCTGAGTTGTCTCCGACAGCAACATTTTTCTGACTCTTTCCAGTTGTCCGCTCCAATGAGTACACATCCTTTCACTTATACAGCATATTTGCTCCAGTTGGAACTCTTCCGATTGTGGTACTTTCGGAGCACCGTCTCCCCAGGAAGTATTCCATTACCATTGATATTAAATTCTCTTAATTTGATCTGAAATGCCTGGAAGGCAACCGGATTCTTGTTTTCAGTTGCAGCGGGTGAGGTTGTGGGTAGTCGGGAGCTATCTTACTACAGAGCCTCTTTCGTCCGTCAACGGTTCTTTTTGTTAAAGTGATGTCAGAACACTCTTGGTCAATAAACGTATATATGCTCCTTTGTTAAATAAATCTGTGTTTAGGACACAGTGTGATTACCAAACAATCACGAAAAGATTCTCGCACGGGAACGTCAAAATGTTCTGTTCTTTGACTCCATAGTGAGTCAGCTGGCGTTCTGACTAACAAATGCACCAATTAATAGTTAATACATTTTGGTACTTTTTAAATACTCAATAAGTAAATTAAATATTGATGTTCAATTGCTCCTTAGATTTCTTAATTCCTTCAAATTCCACCTACTATGATTCCGAGGTGTTACATATTTTAAAATCTGGAATCATGCTATGTTTCAAAGGCATGTGAGGTGGCGTAATGATAGTGCACCAATCGCCATATTCTGATTTGGGGAACTCCAGCCGCTTGACTTCTGATGCCATAGTTGCCATCTAAAAGAAAGCCGGCAGCCAACGTTTTGGATCTATTCCTAAATCTTAAAGGGACCAGCAGCTCGATCACATCTGAAGGCCATTTTCAGAAGAGGGCTCTTTCTGACAATAAACATCTATCTATACAGAGCGATCCGAACAAGAGTCCATATTCTGAGAGCATAAATGTAGCAGAAATGTCTGACTGTCACCACAGGTTCTTCACCTCAGGGCGTCTCCACTGAAACCCAACATCATGCAGAAGTGTCTGAGTTTGACGTATGTCAGCAAAGCCATGCAGCAGCTCTGCAATACCGAAAGTACTGCATGAGGAAGTACAGCACTTCAAAATTTACATATAATAAATGCTGTTCGCGTGTTTTTTTGTTTCCCAAGCACTGACGTTCTAGCTGAAAATATGGAACTAAAAGATACCGAAAATATCAGTCAGTTGAACTCTGATGAACAGACTGGCGATACAGCGAAACTCGAAGAGACTTCAACCCTGCAAACAAAATAGTAAAACTTTTATTTTTGTTTTTCTCTGTTGGGAAAACAAGCTAGCATTCATTACACTTTCAGATTAGATATCAACAGAAGCTGGAAGTAAATCTATGGAGTTAGCAGTGGTAAAAGGATCACAATGAAGGGCAGATGGATGAATGCTCTTCATGCATGCATCCACGGGAGTTCTCTGTGGTCATTCTGGTAGCAGTTTACTCTCCACCTCAGGCCAATGTCAAGCAGGCTTCAGATGATCTCAGCAATGGTATCAACGTGCAAGAGACAGCACACCCTAACGCCTTCACCATTGTTTTGGGAGATTTTAACAAGGCCATTTTGAAAAAATCACTAAGCAATTATCATCAGCAGACCACTTGCAATACCAAAGGAAACAACACACTGGGTTATTGCTACACTACCATCAAGAATGCCTACCGTGCTGTTCCATGCTCTCATTTCGGAAAGTCTGATCACCTAGCTGTACTTCTACTCCCTGAGGTTAGGCAGAGGCTGAAGACTGCAGCACCAGCAGTGAGGACCTAGAAGGTTTGAACAAGGGAAGAACAGGAGCGGCTACAGTACTGCTTTGAATTGGTGGACGGGGCTGTATTCAGGGTATCATCTTTGAATCCGGATGAGTATGCTGCAGTTATTACCAACTTCGTTGAAAACCTGTGAGGATGAGTGTGTGCCTACAAAAACTAACTGTACATTCCCAAACCAAGAAACGTGGATGAACCAAGAGGTAGGTCGTCTGCTAAAGGCTAGATCTGAGGCATTCAAGTCTGACAAACCAAACCTGTATCAGAAAACCTGGTATGATTTGCGGAGGGCTATTTCAAGAGCGGGGAGACAATTTCGAACGAGGTTGGAGGCGATATGAAATGCACGGCAACTCTAACAAGGTCCGCAAGATATTACTTCCTACAAAGTGAACCCCAATAGTATGAAGGACTGTGATGCTTCACTACCAGATGAACTTAACGCCTTATCCGCACGCTTTCAATAGGAGAACAGAACTACAGATGTCAAGATCCCTGCAGCACCTGAGAACCCTGTGATCTCAGTCTCAGAGGCCGATGTTAGACTGTCTTTAAAGACAGTGAACCCTCGCAAGATAGAATGTCCCGATGGAGTACCTGGTAAGGTTCCAACTAACTGGAGAGAGTATTCAAAGACATTTACAACCTCTGACTGCTCCGTGTAGAAGTTTCCAGTCGTTTTAAAAAGGCAATAATTATACCAGTGCCTAAGAATAATAATGTGGAATGCCTTAATAACCATCACCCAGTTGCGCTCACATTAAAAGTGATGAAATGTTTTGAGAGGTTGCTTACAACTAAACTGAACTCCTGCCTCAGCAATGACGTGGACCCGTTGCAGTTTGCCTATCGCCACAACAGGTCAACAGCAGACGCAATTTCAATGACACTTCTCATGGCTTTTGACCACCTGGACAACAGAAACACCGATGGTCAGGATGCTGTTCATCAACGATAGCTCATCATTTATTACTATGATTCCCATACCCCTGACTGAGGAGTTACAGAACCCGGGCCTCTGTACCTCCCTCTGCAATTGTATCCTCGACTCACTAACCGGAAGACCACAGACTGTGCGTATTGGCGATAATATCTCCTCTTTGCTGACCATCAACACTGACACACCTCAGAGCTGAGTGCTTGGCCCACTGTTCTACTCTCTGTATGCACATGGCTGTGTAGCTAGACAGAGCTCAAATACCATCTATAAATTTGCTGAAGATACAACCATTATTGGTAGAATCCCAGGTGGTGACGAGAGGGTGTACAGGAGTCAGATATGACAACTAGTGGAATGGTGCCTCAGCAAAATCCTGGCACCCAACGTCAGTAAGACGAAAGAGCTGATTGTGTACTTCAGGTAGGATTAAACGAATTTCATTGAAACCTATGGGATGTTGAAAGGCCTAGAAAGAGAGGATCAAGAGAGAATGTTTTATCTGTTAGTAGGAGTCTAGGACATATCCTCAGCATATAGGGTCGTCCACTTCGAGTGGAGATTAGAAGAAGGTATTCAGACAGAGGACGTTGAATCAATTGAATTTGTTGCCATAGGTGTTGTTGATGCCAGGTCATTGGGTGTATTTATGGAGGAGGTTCACAGGTTTTTGATTAGTCGGGTGTAAATAATTATAGGGGAAAGGCAGGAAAATGCTTTTTAGAGGGGAATGGATCAGCAATGCGGAAATGGCTGAACATACTCGAAAGGCCGATTGGCTTATTTATGCTCCTCTGGTCTTATGCAAAAGGCTAAATGCACATGACTAAGATGAAAGTAAAATACATTTCTATTAATGTCAATGGGCTGTTACATCCAATGAAACGCAGTAAAATTCCTTCAAAAATCAAAAACGAACAAGCCCACGTAGTATATTTACAGCAGACTCACTTACGTGATAATTTGCATGGAAAGCTAAAGAGATTGGGCTTCATTAAATTGCTTTATTCCTCATATAAATCAAGACATAGGTGATGAGTTGTTACTCTTAACACAAGCAAGATAAAGTTTTAAGAAGTATGCGATATGGGAGATAAGGATGGCAGATATATTCTGGTAAGGGGGAATACAGATGGAAATTCAGTTACTCTATTGAATTTATATGAACCCCTAGGAAATGATATTAGTTTCTTTCAGAAAATTATCAATATTATGGTATCGGAAACAGAAGGTCTCCTGATATCTGGGGGAATTAAATTTACAATTATAAACAAAGTTAGACTCTTCCAATAGAAAAGCCTATGAAACAAAATCCTTACATAAGAGAGTTAATACACTTTTTGAGGATGTTGGTCTAATTAATATTTGAAGGGACCTTTTCCCCGACAAGAAC
Organism: Hypanus sabinus; assembly: GCF_030144855.1. Classification (NCBI taxonomy): domain Eukaryota; kingdom Metazoa; phylum Chordata; class Chondrichthyes; order Myliobatiformes; family Dasyatidae; genus Hypanus; species Hypanus sabinus. The sequence goes on from NC_082721.1 coordinate 75,342,084, forward strand.
GATTACACTCATTATTCTGCCCTCCCCCCATTCTGTATATACAAAAATAGATTATTTCATAACATTCGGAAAAGACAAAGACAAAATAAACACGTGTGGAATTGGGACAATAGATGTAAGTGACCATGCAACTATATATTTATCTGTTGATCTTGACCTACAACCAAAGAATACTATTGGGAAACTAAACTTAACTCTACTCAATGATCCCTACTTTAAGGAACAAATTAAAAAAATAAATTGGTCTTTACTTAGAAGTCGATGATAATGGAGAGGTATCACCACTCATTCTGTGGGATACTCTGCAGACTGTCTTAAGAGGGAAAATTATAGGGATATCTTCATATAAGAAAAAAATAAAATACAGAATAAAACATTAGAGGAATTACAAAATAAGCTGAAGGAACTAGAAAAAAAATGATTTTGGCACAGGATACATTAGAGTAAATTTTTAAAAATTAGTAATGAATTAATAGTTTGGCTACGCAAGAAATCAGGAAAATTTTAATCTTTCTGGAACAGATATTATGAAAGTGGATCTAAGTCTATGAAAATACTGGCGTGGAAACTGAAAAAAAGATAGCTGAAAATGCAATTCATACAATTAAGGATCCAAAACAAAAATGATCAAAAATAAGCTAAGTGAAATTCAAGAAACTTTTGAAGTGTTTTACAAAACTCTATAGTCCGAAGTTCCACGGGGAAACGTAACTCAAGTTGACACTTTCATGAATTCTCTAGAGTTTCCCACTTTAACGAAGAACAAAATAGAATGATTACTGCTGACATAACTGAAGTTGAACTAAAAGCGGCAATTAGTAGGTTAAATTAAGCAAGTCATCAGGATCAGTATACGTTTGAGTGGTACAAAGAATTTAAAAATCAGATAATTCCTGTCCTACTCCCCACACTGAATTGGGCTCCAAAAAAAGGCACAAATGCCACCCAGCTGCAAAGAGGCAATAATCTCAGCCATAATGAAAGAAAGCAACGATAAAAAGGAATGTGGGTCATTTATACTAATATCCGTTCTTAATGTAGATTATAGATTATTTACCTCCATCATGGCCAAACGATTAGAAAAGTTCTTACCCATACTGATACATAAGGATCAGACAGGTTTTATACAACAACGCCAAACACAAGACAATTTACAAAGGACACCATATTATTGATCATATACAAAAAAATCTAAGCAATAGTGATAAGCGTGGACACTGCAAAGGTATTTGATCTGGTTAATTGGAATTTTTTTTACAGAGTTTTAGATAGGTTTGGTTTCCATGACACAATTATTAAAACTATATAGGCACTATATGACAGCCCTACTGCTAGGATTAAAATCAATGGATATTTATCAAGTAGTTTTATCTTGCAAAGTGGCACGAGACAGGATTGTGCATGGTCACCGCTATTCTTCGCATTATATTTGGAACCATTAGCTCCGTATATCAGACAACATCAAGATATCAGGGGAATTACTATTAAAGGGGCAGAACATAAATTGGCCTGTTACACGAATAACATTTTGATCTATCTAGGACAACCAACACACTCTTTACCTAATCTGATGCAATCCTTTGAACAATATGGTCCATTATCGGGATAGCAGATCAACATAGATAAAACCCAAAAACTTTCATATTACTACAGCCCACCAAGAGAAATTGAAAGTAGATATCCCTGGGCATGGTAAACAGAGTCTTCAAATATTTCGGCATAATTATGAAAAAAGATTTGGCAAAATTATCAGAATGCAATTATCAGCCTATATATAAAAAATAAGGAAGATAAAACGAGATGGAACCTAATTCTTTTTTTTTAGTCTCAGTTCAGAACAAGAAGGCTGCGAGTGAACTGATTTTTCAGAGCGCGACGGCAGAAGGACAAGAGGGTCACAGTCAGCAGGGGGAAGGGGAAAAGTCAGGTACCAGTGAGTACCCCTGTGGCTGTGCCCCTTCACAACAAGTTCTCCTGCTTGAGAGCTACTGGGGAGACAGCCTACCTGGGGAAAGAGGCAGTGGCCATGCTTCTGGCACAGAGTCTGGTCCTGCGGCTCAGGAGGGTAGGGAAGGGATAGGGAAGGTAGTAGTGATAGGGAATTCCATAGTAAGGGGTCAGACAGGCGATTCTGTGGACGCAGGAAATGAACTCAGAAGACAGTTTGCCTCCGAGGTGCCAGGGTTTGGGATGTTTCGGATATCGTGCAGTGGGAGGAAGAACAGCCAGAGGTCGTGGTACATATTGGTACCAGTGACATAGGTAGTGTTACATACCCCGTGGGTACCTTGTGACTGTCTTATGACCATGATGTAATTCAGCATCTGGTGAGCATGATGTAATGGTCTTGTGATGGTGGGTTGATGTAATTTCCCGCTAGTGTGAGGCCATGTGAGGACCTGTGCGCAATAGGTATAAGGTGGAAAACCTGCTGTGACGCAGGGGGTTTTTGCGTTGAGTCGTCTTTTAATTCGTCAGTTACTCCGTTATGCTGCGTATTTGGTCTCATGACCCAGTTTCGTTTTAAAGTGGAGATTTTCTTTCTATTGTAAGGTACAGAATCGTTGTGCCGGCAGTTTTGCCAGTTATGTTTGATGTATCTTTGTTTTAATTTTAAAGTATAAGTATTGGAGAGTGAAGATTTTACCGAAGTACGCAGACCCGAAGGATCGGGTACAGTAGGATTGTCTGCGGTTTACTACAGAATCGACCTTATTGAATCTTCATTTAAGAAGCAGTGACCTGCATTTGCTATAGCCCCTACCTGTAAGAGTAGAAAGGGTTGTGCAGTGTTCATTTGTCAAGGAAAAGATCAGCTCCTTTAAGCCATTTTTATTTCTTTCATCGTGAATCCTTTGGACAAGGCATATTTCGGCTGAAATCAGCAGTAACGTCACGTTGTCGAGGAATTCGCTACTTCGAGAAAGTCTCCCCTAATTACTATATAAATCAATTCAACTGTCGTAATTACCACTTTAAGACTGTGTTCGTATTTATCACTTTAAGAATTACTACAGAGTTGCCACATAGCAGTTAACTTCTGGTTAAGTTAATCGTTTGTTTACTTTTCATTTTTGTTTAGCAGAATTTAATAAAATGTTTACTTGTTTATAAGACCCGATGCAATTCTATATTCATTGTTGCTGGGGACTTACCGTAACAGTAGGAAAAGGGAAGAGGTCCTGATAAAAGCTGCAGGGATTTAGGAAGGAAGTTGAGAAGCAAGACCGCAAAGGTAGTAATCTGAGATTACTGCCTGTGCCACTTGACAGTGAGAATAGGAATACGATAAGGTGGAGGATAAATGCCTGGCTGAGGGATTGGAGCTGGGGCAGGGATTCAGATTTCTAGATCATTGGGACTTCTTTTGGGGCAGGTGTGACCTATACAAAAAAGATGCACTTGAATCCGAGGGCGAGCAATATTTTGGCGTGGTTGTTTGCTAAGGCTATTGGGGAGAGATTAAACTGGAACTGTTGGGGGCTGGGAACCGAACTGAAGAGACTGGTTAAGAAGAGGTTAGCTTACAAATAGAGAAAGCTTGTAGAGAGTGCGACAGCGAGGAAAGGCAGGTGATAGAGAAGAGACACAGTCACAAAGAAGGCTAGTGAGCATGATGTAATGGTCTGGTGAAGGTGGGGTGATGTAATTTCCCACCAGTGCGAGGCCACGTGATGACCTGTTCTCAACAGGTATAAAAGGGAAAGCTGTGTCTATTTTAATGCAAGGAGTATTGTGAACAAGGCAGACGAGCTTAAAGCGTGGATCAGTACTTGGAGATATGATGTGGTGGCCATTAAAGAGACTTGGATGGATCATGGATAGGATTGGTTTCTTCAAATGTCGGGTTTTAGATGTTTCAAAAAGGACAGGGAGGGAGCCAAAAGAGGTGGGAGCGTGGGACTGTTGATCATAGATAGCGTCACGGCTGCAGAATAGGCAGACGGCATAGTGGGATTCTCTATGGCGTCTCAGTAGGTGGACGTTAGAAGCAGGAAGTCGTCAATAGCTTTACCGGGTGTTTCATAGGCCGCCTTATAATAACAGGGATATCGAGGAACGGATAGGGAAATAGATCCTGGAAAGGTGTAATAATAACAGAGATGGGAGATATTAATTTCCCAAATATCGATTGGCATGTCCCTAGAACAAGGGGATTATATAGGGTGGATGTTCGTTAGGTGTGTTCAGGAAGCTTTCTTGACACAGTATATAGACAAGCCCACAAGAGGAGAGGCTGTACTTCATTTGGTATTGGGCATTGAAACTGGTCAGGTGTCAGATCTCTTAGTGGGAGAGCATTTTGGCGATTGTGATCATTATTCTATCTCCTTTAGAATATCATGGGAGAGAGTCGGTAACAGAAAAGTTAGTAAAGAGCTTAATTGGAGTAAGGGGAATTCTGAGGCTATCAGCCCTGAAATTGGAATCTTAAATTGGAAACAGATGTTCTTACCGAAATGTACAGAAGGAATGTGGAAAACATTCAAGGATATTTGTGTAGAGTTCTGTTTAGGTACATTACAATGGGCAGGGAAGTTATGGTGGGGTACCGGAACCGTGGTGTACAAAGGTTGTACTAGGAGGAGAAGATGGTGGCGCGACGCAATGCGCGCGGCCTCTCTGGAGAATGGATATCTGTTCCGTGTTAAGTAGGGGATCCGTGCACAATCCTGATTTGATGGAGGCAGACGTGAGAGCGTGGAGTAACACCTGGAGAAACTTACGAAATGCCCGCTTCGCTGCTGCTGCTACTGTGCAGTCCGGAATCTCCGGAGGAGAAGGACTTCGAGACCTCGGCTTTGCCTGTTTCGGTGGCCGGGACGAGATCGAAGTCGCTCGGCAGAGGATGAAGCTCGGGAAGCTCTATCGGAGGGGCTGGTTGGAGGCTCGAAGTTTTCGGACGGACTCAGAGTTTACTGTCGTCGGGTACTTCCGATGCATTAATTGTCAGTGTTGGAAGGTTATGGCAAGAAGAGTTTTCTCCCTTTTGCTGCCTGATATCGGACTATCGGACTATTTGAGTCGATCGGGACTTTGAAACTTTTTTTTAAAACCGCATCCATGGTCTGCGTCTATCGAATTACGGTATTGTTTTGCACGGCTGTAACGATATACTATAATTATGTGGTTTTGTCAGTGTGGATCATGGTTTGTCCTTTTTTTAATTTTGTGATATCACTCCGGAGGGACATTGTATCATTTCTTAATGCATGCATGCATTTCTAAATGACAATAAACGAGGATTCAGTGACCTCATAATCTAATAAAATCTAAAAAATCTAGTCAAGAAGAAAAGCTTACAAAATGTTCAGAGAGTTAGGTAATGTTAGAGATCTAGAAAATTATAAGGCTACTAGGAAGGAGCTGAAGAAGGAAATTAGGAGAGCCAGAAGGGATCATGACAAGGCCTTGGCGGGCAAAATTAAGGAAAACCCCAAAGCATTCTACAAGTAGGTGAAGAGCAAGAGGATAAGACGTGAATAAGTGTGGCAGTGAGAAAGTGCCTATGGAACCGGAGGAAATAACAGAGGTACTTAATGAATACGTTTCTTCAGTATTCATTCTGGAAAAGGATCTTAGTGTTTGTAGTGATGACTGAAAAGCTTAAGAATGTAGATAGAGAATGTGCTGGAGATTTTGGAAAGCATCAGATTGGGTATGTCGCCGGAAATGGACAAAATGTACCCAGGCTACTGTGGATGCGAGGGAACAGATTGCTGAGCCTCTGGTGATGATTTTTGAGGATGGGGAAGTTAGGGAGGATTGGAGGGTTGTGAATGTTGTTCCTTTACTCAAGAAAGGGAGTAGAGATAACCCAGGAAATTATACACCAGTGAGTCTTACCTCAGTGGTTCTTATATTGATGGAAAAGATATAGAAAAGCAGAATTTATGAATATTTGGAGAGGCAGAATATGATGAGGAGTAGTCAGAATGGCTTTGTAAAGTGCAGGTGTACGTTACGAGCCTGATTGAATTTTTGGAGGATGTGACTAAACACATTGAAGAAAGAAGCGCAGGAGTTGTAGTGTATATGGATTTCAACAAGCCACTTGGTAATGTACCCCATGCAAGGCTTACTGAGGAAGTAAGAAGGCATAGCATCCAAGAGGACATTGCTTTGTGGATCCAGAAATTGCTTGCCCACCGATGGTAAAGAATGGTTGTAGACGGGTCATATTCTGCATGGAAGTCAGTCACCAGTGGAGCACCTGAGGGATCCATTCTGAGACCCTTACTCTTTGTGATTTTTATAAATGACCTGAATGAAGAAGTGGAGGGATGCATAGGTACGATTGATGATGACACAAAGGTTGGAGGTGTTATGGATAGTGTGGAGGGCTGTCAGAAGTTACAGATAGAATTGATAGGACGCAAAACTGGGCTGAGCAGTGGCAGATGGAGTTCAACCCAGATAAGTGTGAAGTGGTTCATTTTGGTAGGTCAAATATAATGGCAGAATATAATACTAATGATAAGACTCTTCGCTGTGTGGAAGATCAGAGGGATCTTGGTGTCCAAGTGCATAAGATGCTCAAAGCAGCTGCGCAAATTGACTCTGCGTCATGGTCCGGTCCGAAGTCCGCATTCCAGTTCTCGATCCGGTCCGCGGACTCCGGACACTGGGTCCTCCGACCTTCCCTTGCTTCAGCTTGGACTGAAGCATTTGCACCTGATGATCATCTGGTTGACTGGGAATATAATTGGCTTGGGGATTGAGACAGACAGACAGACATACTTTATTGATCCCGAAGGAAATTGGGTTTCGCCACAGCCACGCCAACCAAGAATATTGTAGAAATATAGCAGTATAAAAAAGATAAATAAATAATAATAAGTTAATCATGCCAAGTGGAAGTAAGTCCAGGACCAGCCTATTCGCTGAGGGTGTCTGACACTCCGAGGGAGGAGTTGTAAAGTTTAATGGCCACAGGCAGGAATGACTTCCTATGACGCTCAGTGTTACATTTTGGTGGAATGAGTCTCTGGCTAAATGTACTCCTGTGCCTAACCAGTACATTATGAAGTTGATGGGAGTCATTGTCCAAGACGCCATGCAACTTGACAGCATCCTTTTTTCAGACACCACCGTCAGAGAGTCCAGTTCCACCCCCACAACATCACTGGCCTTACGAATGAGTTTGTTGATTCTGTTGGTGTCTGCTTGGTGTCTTGAGTGTAGTTGGGGAGTCGTCCGCCAGTCTCTGCTTGGAGTAACCCAGCGGTGGAAGGCGAATTCTTTCTGTGAGTTATGGCTTTGGCTGTTCCCTAGCCCACTGAGATTTCCCGCCGCCTCGAGTCTTGAAGCCACCCCAGACCGGTCTCCCTTACTGTCTTTCGCCTCCGTCGGATAAGCCAGGCCGGTTGCTGTTGCCCTGCGGTTGGTTCTGTCCCTTCCGGTTGCTTGCTTATATCGGGTTGTATTCCGCGTCCTGCCCAGGGGCTCCTCAGCTCGCCCAAGAGGCCAACTCCAAGCCAAGCCTCCGAGAACCCCAGGATCTCCAGGAACGCCACGAACGCCGCGAATTGTCCCTTCCTTTAACTTTGTCCCACCGTTTTCCTAGTACTTCAGTGCCTGCGTCCTGCATTTGTGTCCAGTCTCAACGCCCCCCTTATGACAGAACAACCCCCTCCCCCATTCCTGGACTCAGCAACCCAGGCACTGTCGTCTATCTCCGGTCATTCTGGGATCCCGTCCTGTTTGAACATCCCCCCGCCCGCCCGAGTCTTCTGTAGTTCTGAAGAGCATCTTGGGTCGCCTGGAGGCTCTCATAGGCCAGGTTGGGGGGTACTGTCATGGTCTGGTCCGAAGTCTACAATCTGGTTCACGGTTCGGACCGCGGACTCCGGACTTGGGGTCCTCCGACCTTCTCTTGTTTCAGATTGGACTCAAGCATTTGCAACTGCTGCTCATCTGGTTGGCTGGGAATATGTGGCTCGGGGATTGTGAGTAGTTGGGGGGGAGGTCGTCCCGTCAGTCTCAGCTTGGAGTAACCCACCGGTGGAAGGCGAGTTATTTCTGTGAGTTATGTATTTGGCTGTTCCGTAGCCCGCCGAGGTTATCTGCCCCCTCGACTTTTGAAGCCACCTGAGACCGAGCTTCCTTTCTGTCTCTCGCTTACGTCGGGTAAGCTAGGCCGATTGCCGTTGCCCTGCGTTTGGTTCTGTCCCTTCCGGTCGCTTTCCTCTGTCGGGTTGTGTCCTGCGTCCTGACCAGGTGTCCAGCATCCTGCCCAGGTGTCCCGTGACTTGTCTAGGAGTCCCGCGGCCCGCCCAGGAGGTTAGCTCCAAGAACCCAAGACTCTAGCCGGTTTTGTCCCTTCCTGTCCCTTGCCTCCGTCGGGTAAGCAGACCAGTTGCCGTTGCCCTGCGGATGGTGCTGTTCCTTCCGGTTCCTTGCCTCTGTCGGGCTGTGTCCCGCGAACTGCCCAGGAGTCCCGTGGCCCGATTTGCATGTTCCTAGAGCCAACGTTTCGGGCCGAGACCATTCATCAGGAATGGGGGGAAAGAGAGGACCGAAGCCCAGTAATAGAGATAGAGGAGGGGATAGGGCCTAGAAGGAGGGGATACTTCCCATCCCTATCCAGGCAATTTTGGCCGATAACAACCTACAAAAGTACAGAAATACTATTGATAACCCCTGGGTGAAATGGACTCTTAAAATATGGAAAACTATTATAAAATAATGTAACCTAAAGGGATATATTGCATTTCTTAAATGGTGTGAAAATGACTCGGATTTTACGCCCAATAAACTGGTTACTGGACAGCTAAAGGAATAGCAGTTATTTGCAATATAATGAAAGAAGGAACACTGTTCAGTTTTGAAACGCTTAAAAAGAAACTCATTAGAAAAACAAGACATTTATCGGTATCTACACATGCGACGGTATGTTAATAGGAGGGCTAAAATGCAACCAAGGCAAGTACATGTTTGATAGAGCTATTTAGAAAAACATGTAATTCAGATAATGGTAGTAGAATCATTTCAAGCGTGAATCAGGGTTTGTCAAATCTTAAAAGACCTTCGACTTCCTATATTAAAACAAACTGGGAGAAAGAACAAGGGATATTTATATCTGAAGAAGAATAGAGAATAATATGGAGGTATCAATGGAAGTGTACCAGTTCACAAAAATGGAGGGAGTTTGGATGGGAAAATTTGATATCCCATTACGATAGTAACCTTCCTGTTTGCTGGAGAAATTGTGAATAATTGTGAAATTGTCATTGTTTCTGGGAATGACCCATTCTCAAAGACTATTGGAGTTGGATACACAATGCCCTGCAATATATCTTTAAATGTGAAATACCTTAGAAAGTAAGAGCATATATTTTGGGTATATACGTCAAGAGTGGTTGAAAAGGGAGAAAAAAATTACTGGGTATACTGCTGGTGGCTCTTAAATACTCTTAACAGGAAATGGTTATCACGAGATTTCTCCTGGTGGTGCTCATAGAGTGAGGTTTAATCTGGCTTCGCTCTATTACCTTTACTTTTATTACCTGTAGCCACACTTATTTACTCTCCTTTATACCTACACCAAAAGGTTTATGTTATAGATATACTTTTGGACTTTGACTTTAATTCGCTGGAAGTGTATACCAGATCACAAGAAGCAAAAAAAAAAACGGGAAAGATTCGTATCCTAATGGAAAAAGAGATGGTGATTCTAAACAATCTAAGCAGACTCCGTTAACTGTTGAAGCAATGTGAAAACTTATAGATGATAAACTTATTCAAAAATTTGCCGGGTTTCAACGAGTTTTAAAGACGGTCGAGTATAACTTTAGATCGCTTAAACCTGAAGTAGAACTGCAGCAAGCAACCATTTCAGAACTTGATGAGGACGCTCAGCAAAGAGACCGAAAAATCGCAACATTGGAACAAATTTTAGTTTCTATGACTCGACAACTAGATCGTTATAAATCTAAAGTTACTGCCCTTGAAAATCGATCTCAAAGACAGAATCTACTGATAATCGGGCACCCTGTAGATGTTGAGAAGGGTGATCCTATTAAGCTCTTTTCTCAATTTTTATTTGATGTGTTTGGCACAGAAGTCCTGGATGGCCCTCCGTTAATCGACCGTGTCCATCGCTCATTACGTCCAAAATCTACTCATACACGGCGAGTAATTATTACTCTCCATTATGTCATATCAAGGAACGTCTGATTCGCTTTGCTCGGCGGAAAGACGTGTTTGAATTTAAAGATTTCAAATTCCCCTTGGTTGAAGATTTTATCACTGGGGTTCTGAAGGAACGAAAGGCATTTAAACATCTGATGTCGGAATTTTTTTCGTATAGGTCTCAAACCAACACTGCTTTTTCCCGTTCAGGATTGAGGATCGTTCACTGATAATTCCCGTTGTCTCTTCAAGACATTAAATTAAGCTCAAAAATTTCCTGATCAGCAAACTTCCTCTACTACAGCCTGACTTGGGTTCCGTCTTTTTTTTTGGTTTTTACTTAAATTTCTAAGCTATTTACCAGTTTATTGATCGGGTCAGTTATAATTTGAGGGTTCTCTTTTCTGTTTTTTTCGTCATATATTTCTTGAATTACAGGCAGCTTTTCTTTACAAACTTGAAATACAAATGGTTTAAATCATCCAATTAAACGGAAAAGAAATTTCAAAGTATTCCAAAGAATGAATGCCCATATTATTTTTGTACAAGAAAGTCATGTGAGGAAAGATGATAATCAGCGTTTTTTTCAGGTTTTGGAGATCAACAATACCATTCGAATTCCCAGGCTAAAGTTAAAAACGTTTCTATTTTATAGATTTGTCTATTTCATTTGTTCATTACGAAACAATTTCGGAATCGAATGATAGATTTTTAGTCATCACTGGCATAATCTGTAATAAAAAAGTGGTTATGGTTAATGTTTATGCTCTGAATATTGATTATCCTGAATTTTTAAACACATATTCACATCCCTTCCCAATTTAAATGACTACATGTTGATAATGGGACGAGATTTTAATTGCTGTTTAAATCCTTCAGTGAATGGATCTAAGTCTAATCAAGAACTTCTGAATAAATCTGTTACTTTTATTAGTTTCTTTATGCTTGATTTTGGAATTTCAGAAATCTGGAGGTTTCTACATCCTAGGGAAAAATAGTTTTCACTCTTTTCTCATGTTTATCATCGTTATTCTAGAATTGATTACTTTTTTATTGACTCTCGTCTAACTCCCTCTGTTACTGACTGTAATTATGATTCCATTGTCATTTCTGACCATGCTCCACTGAAACTTTCTATTAAACTAATGGATAAGTCTTCTAGTTTGCGACAATGGCGATTCAATTCTGTATTATTACATGACTCAGACGTTGTGAATTTCATTAAAGAACAGATTGATTTTTTTTTCTTTTCAACAAACACTACGGATGAAATTTCCAGCGGGATGCCTTGTGACACTTTTAAAGCATGCATCCGTGGACACATTATCTCATATGCTGCTGGACTGAAAAAAAAAACGAGTTAATAAAGAGATTGTATGTAGGTTGATAAGATTGAAATAACTGAGAAGAAATACTCTATTGCTCCTACTCTGAGCTTTATAAAAAAGGGTCAAACTTCAAATGGAGCATGGTCTATTTTTAATATCCCCGATTGAAAAACAATTAATTAATTCTAGGATCAGTTTTATATTTTTATGGTGTAAATCTGGTAAACTATTGGCTATTCAGTTGAACTCGGCTTCGGTTAAACGTAAGATGATTAAAATTTGTAAACAAGATGTAAGTTTGACGTTGATCATGATGAGATAAACAAATCATTTCAAGAATTTTATACTTCCTTATATCAATCAGAATCTCCTGATGATCCTACTATAATGCATGAATTGTTAAGGAAATTGAATGTTCCGAAATTATCACCTGGATGCTCCTATTACGGAACAAGAATTAAAAGATGCCATTTCTTCGATAAATTCAGGGAAACCACCTGGCCCAGATGGTAATACAGTAGAATTTTTAAAATCCTTTTCTACTATACTTTCTTCCTGGCTATGTAAATTCTTTAAGGATGCATTAATTATAAGTAAATCACCACAATCTTTTTTACGGTGCCTGTGTTGTCTTTATGACAGTTATTTAGTTTATAATATTTTCGCTTAGTAATTCATTTGTTAGTATTTTCTAGTTAGAATTAGAAGTGTTTAAAGTATATTCATTGCCTGTAAAAGATATCGGCTTGCGATGACGTCACATCCTGTTTCGCCGCGTCTTGTGGGAAAATACCGGTTTGAGATCGACGCAAGGGTAGGGGCTCACCACGAGTCAGACCCGAGAAGAAGTTGTTTTACAAGCATTAGAAATCACAGTGAGAGCAACGCTGTAAGTTAATAGATAATCGATATATTCAACTAAGATGTTAACGCCGATCCTGTTAAAAGTAACGACGGTCGATAATGTTTATGTTTTCGTTAGTTAAAGAGTTGCGGATAGTTTGCATTGAAGTGTATTAAAGTAGTCAATGGCGTAGATAAACTCTGCCTATATACTGCACCTTAATGTAATGTAGTTATAGTCACATTTACAAGTATTTACAATGGAAATGTGATATTAAGAAAGGAACAAATACTGTGTCAATCTTGTATTGTTTTATCAACAGTTTTCACCATATGTTAATGTGAAGAGTGAACAGTAAATGGTTAATCTTACTGCGACCTGGTTTTCACTGACAGTGGTTTATCTCGGCGTTTAATTCGGCGTTCCGTTGCACCCGAAGGAGAGCGCTACAGTGCCTCTATTTCTTTAATTCTTAAAAAAGATAAAGATCCTACAGAATTCGCATCATATAGGCCTAAGATTCTAAGATAAGCAACTAGATTGGGGAATATATTGCCTCGAATTATTTCAGTTGATCAGACCGGATTTATGAAAAACCGCTATTCGTCCTTTTATATTAGGAGATTAATGAATATTGTTTATACTCCCTCAGTTAGAACTGCAGAATGTGTTATCTCATCAGATGCCGAGAAAGCCTTCGATAGAGTTGAATAGCCATAATTATTTAGGACGCTTGAGAAATTTAATTTTAGCCAGCAATTTATATCTTAGGTTAAATTGATTTATCATGTCCCTACGTCTTCAGTACTTACCAATAATATAAGATATCTTTTTTCAATTGTTTCGGGGCACTAGGCAAGGTTGTTCTCTTAGCCTATTTTTTATTTGATATTCCCCTGGAAACATTAGCTATTGTTAGTCGTGACTCACCTTCTATATTTGGCATTTCCCGCGGAAATGTGATACACAAGTTATCATTATTTTCAGATAATTTGTTGTTATATATTTCGAATCCTGAGAAATCTATTCCTGCTGGCATATCCTTGTTCGGTCAGTTTAGTAACTTCTCTGGTTATAAACTGAATCTTAACAAGAGTGAACTTTTCACTTTAAATATGCAAGTTCCAATTTATACACGTTTATCATTTAGATTTCTTGCGGATTATTTGATTTATCTAAGTTTTAAGATTATAAGAATCATAAGGATTTAATTAACGTCATTTTTATACCTGTAATAGACTAGGTTAAACAATCGCTTACGAAATGGTCCTTAGTGTCTATATCATTGATTTAGTTGAATCAATTCTATTAAAATGACTATCTTACCTAAATTTTTATTTCTTTTCCAAGAGGTACCAATCTTTATTCCTAAATCATTTTTTGATACTATTGATTCTAAAATTTGGTCATATATATGGCAAAATAAAAATCCTACTCTAAGTGAAAAATAATTGCAGTAATCCAAGAAGGACGGTGGCCTGGGGCTGCCGAATTTAAGATTGTATTATTGGGCCATTAATATTCGATATTTAATATTTTGGACACAAGATGTGGATATTAACGTCAGTCCACAATGGGTTAATCTTCAACGTAATTCTGCACAAGGATTTTCATTCACTTCCATCCTGGGGACCACGCTTCCATTGTTTTTTTCTAAGTTGTATAAACAAATGGTTTATTCAATAATTAAACATACATTTCGGATATGATTTCAGTTTCAAAATATTTTGGCTTGAATAAATTTGTTTTATGAGGTCCTATTATACCTATTTTTTCATTCAACCCTCTCACATGGATCAAGCCTTTTTGATTTGAAAAACAAAGGGCATAATATGTTTTCGTGATTTATTTCTGAATAACTGTTTCATGCCTTTTGAACAATTGTCTACTAAATATAATTTTCCCAGATCCCATGTTGTAGATACTTACAGATCAGAGATTTTTTAAATACGATGTTATCTACTTTTCGGATTTAATATCCAACTGATATCATGGAAAACAAAATTAGGCTTAAACCCTTATCAAAAGTGTTTAATAGAAATCATCTATGATATGATTATGAATATACAGTCAGATATATCCGATAAAATTAAAAATGAATGGGAGAAGGAACTTCAACTTTCTTTACCTTTAGAGAAATAGGAAAAAAAATTTCAATTACTTAACGAACACAACGCTGGAAGAACTCATCAGGTCAGGCAGCATCCGTGAGAAAAGAGTAGCCAACGTTTCGGGCCGAGACCTTTCATCAGGAAGGGTGGGGAAGAGAGGACCGAAGCCCAGTAATAGAGATAGGGGAGGGGGTGGGGCTTAGAGGAGCCAGCTGGATAACTAATCAGAGGAGAGATAAAGGAGGGAGGGGGAGGGCATAAGCATGAAAGAACTGTGGAGATAAAGAAGCAGAAAGTTGAAAGGGGACAGAGGCAGAGAGGGACCTGGGATAGGGGAAGGGGGAGGGAATTACCGGAAATTTGAGAATTCAATGTTCATACCACCAGGTTGGACGCTACCCAGACGGTAGATGAGGTGTTTCTCCTCCAACCGGAGTTTGGCCTCATCATGGCAGTAGAGCAGGCCATGTATGGACATATCTAGATGGGAATAAGAGGCAGAGTTGAAGTGGGAGGCAACCGGGAGGTCCTGTCTATTGTGACTGACGGAGTGTAGCGGCTGGACGAATCGGTCCCCCAATCTGCGTCGGGTCTCGCCGATGTAAAGGAGGCCGCACCAGGAGCATCGGATGCAACAGACGACTCCAGCAGACTCGCAGGAGAAGTGTTGCCTCAGCTGGGAGGACTGGCTAGGGCCCGGAATGGTCGTAAGGGGGGAGGTGTAGCAATTGCGCTTGCAGGGATAAGTGCCAGGTGAGAGTTCTCTGGGGAGGGAAGTGTGGACCAGGTAGTCGCGGAGGGAACGATCCCTGCAAAAAGATGAGAGGGGTAGGGAGGGAAGGATGTGCTCGGTAGTGGGGTCCTGTTGAAGTTGGCAGAAGTTGTGGAGGATAACCTGTTGGAGGCTGGTGGGGTGGTAGATGAGGACAAGGGGGACCCTGACGCTGTTGTGGTGAGGGGAGGATGGGTTGAGGGCTGAAGTGCGTGAAGTGGAGGAGATGCGGGTGAGGGCATCTGTGATGACGCCAGAGGGGAAACAACGATCCTGAAAGAAAGAGGACAATTGAGAAGTCCCAGAACGGAAAGTCTCATCCTGGGAGCAGTTGCGATGGAGACGGGGGAACTGGGAATAAGGAATGGCATTTTTGCATTGGGTATGATGGGAAGAGGTATCGTCAAGATAGTTATGGGAGTCAGTGGGTTTGTAGAAGATGTCAGTGGATAGTCTGTCTCCAGAGATGAAGACCGAGAGATCAAGAAAGGGGAGAGAAGTGTCCGGGATGAACCTAGTGAATTTAAGGTCTGGGTGAAAGTTAGAGGCAAAGTTGTTGAAATTGACGAGCTCAGCATTGGTGCAGGAAGCAGTTGGTGAGTGAATGCAGTATAGATTTGGAGCATAGACTGTTCTACATAACCCACAAAGAGGCAGGCATAGCGGGGCCCATGTGAGTGCCCATGGCTAAGCCCTTGATCTGGAGAAAGTGGGAAGAACCAAATGGAGAAGTTATTGAGAGTTAGAACAAGCTCCGCCAACCGGAGGAGTGTGGTGGTGCTGGAGAACTGGTGGGGTCTGTTATTCAAGAAGTAGCGGAAGGCTTTGAGGCCTTCTTGATAGGGGATGGAGGTGTATAAGGATTGAACATCCATGGTAAAATGAAGTGGTCGGGGCTGGGGAATTGGAAGTTATTGATGAGGTGAAGGGCATGGGATGTATCCTGGATGTAAATGGGGAGAGACTGAACTATGGGGGATAAAATGGAGTCCCGGTAGGCAGACACAAGTTGTGGGGCAGGAGCAGTCTCGAACTCTGGGTCTGCCGGGACCGGATCCAACATATTATCCTCCGCAACTTCCGCCACCTTCAACAGGACCCCATCACCGAGCACATCTTTCCGTCCCTACCCCTCTGAGCTTTTCGTAGGGATCGTTCCCTCCACGACTACCTGGTTCACACGTCCCTCCCCACAGAACTCCAACCTGGCACTGATCCCTATAAGCGCAAATGCTACAATTGTCCCCACACCTCCCCCCTTACCACCATTCCGGGCCCCAGACAGTCCTCCCAGGTGAGGCAACACTTCACCTGCGAGTCTGCTGGAGTATTCTATTGCATCCGGTGCTCCCGGTGCGGCCTCCTCTACATCGGCGAGACCTGACGCAGACTGGGGGAGCACCGACGCTCCATCCGTCACAATAGACAGCACCACCCGGTTGCGATCCACTTCAACTCTGTCTCTCATTCCCATCTAGATATGTCCATACATGGCATCCTCTACTGCCATGATGAGACCAAACTCAGCTTGGAGGAGCAACACCTTATCTACCGTCTGGGTAGCGTCCAGCCTTGTGGTCTAAACATTAAATTCTCCAATTAGCGGTAATTCCGTCCCCGTTCCCCTTCCCCTATCCCAGCTCCCTCTCTGCCTCTCTACCCTTTCAACTTGCTGCTTCTTTATCTCTACAGTTCTTTCATGCTGATCCCCTCTCCCAGCCCCTTTATCTCTCCTCTGATTGGTTTTCCTCCTGGCGGCTCTAGGCCTAGCCCCTTCCCTATCTCTATTACTGTGCTTCGGTCCTCTCTTCCCTCCCATTCCTGATAAAGTGTCTCGGCCCGAAACGTTGGCTACTCTTTTCTCACGGATGCTGCCTGACCTGGAGTTCTTCCAGCTTTGTGTTCGTATTCTTTGATCCACAGCATCTGCAGTTGTATTTTTGTGTTACAATTAGTTAATTTTTCTTCTATGTGTGCTTGACATACGCTGATTCAAATTAAAGTGGTGCATAGGGAGCATATGTCTTAAGATAAATTTGATATATGGGGGCGACGGAGGAGAACCCAGGTGTAGGACGCTGGCACGTAGACTCATTTGAGAAGGATGACGTAGACCTGAACACAGAGCAGGAATCCAGAGGTATCTTGACAAAGAAACGGGATTCACAGGGACTCTTTAGAACTAGAGCGGAACTTAGAATTACCGGTTCTAATCGGAACATGGAACGAACTATCACACGAGAATTGACCAACGAGCTGGCAACCTGTGATAAAGTCGCCATCGTATTTATTTCCCAGACTCTGATGAAAGCCAGATGAAAGATAATTGGGTAACTAGCAGCAATTGACTGAAATTTGGGCATAATCAGGGAGAAAGAACTGTTAAAGGGGAATGGCTAACCGGTACCATGACATTACCCACCTCCCCCACACCCGACGTTCCTCCAGGCCTGTCTGGATGATCCCGATGGACGTCCTGGATTCGGGAAGGGTCTGGGATAAAGAAGCGGGAGACCCAGGAACGCTCTTCAGGAACGTAACCCTCCCAGTCCACCGGGTATTGGACGCCCTTGCCCCGATGGCGCACATCTAGCAGTCGTCGGACGGTGTATGCCGGATGGTTGTCGATGAGCAGGGCGGGGGAGGGAGGAGTCTCAGCTGGGGGACACAAAGGGCTAACGGAGACTAGTTTCAACTGAGCTACATGGAAGTTCGGGTGAATACGCATGGACTTCGGCAGCGTGAGGCGGACCGCTGTGGGATTGATAATCCTATCGATCTTCAATGGTCCCAGGAAGCAGGTAGTGAGTTTCCTATGTTCACATTTGTGCGGGATGTCCCTGGAGGAATGCCACACCATCTGCCCCGGTTGGGACTCCGGCGCTGGAGTCCGGTGTCGATCGGCTGTTTTCTTATTTTGATTTGTAGATTTGAGTAGGGCCGTGCGAGTCTCCTCCAAAATCTTCCGGCAGCGATCAACATGGTCCCGAACAGACGGTACCGCGATCTATTCTTCATGTGCGGGGAACAGCGGGGGTTGGTACCCAAGGGAGCACTCGAACGGGGACTACCAATGGCAGAGCTCACCAGGGAGTTGTGGGCGTACTCAGCCCACGGGAGATAGTCGCTCCAGGTTGACGGGTCGTTTGCCGTTACACAACGTAACGTCGCCTCCAGGTGTTGGTTGACCCGTTCCGACTGCCGTTCGTCTGGGGGTGGAAGCTGGACTACAAGCTGACCGTTACACCTAAGGCTTGACAGGAGGCCTTCCATACCTGTGAGACGAACTGGGGACTTCGATCGGAGATTATCTCTATGGGGATTTCGTGGAGGCGGAAGACCGTGAAGATCTGCGGTCTCCTGCGCGGAAGGTAGTTTAGGGAGGGCCACAAAATGCACTGACTTGGAGAAACGATCCACCACTGTGCGTACGGCAGTGTTTCCATGTGAAGAGGGTAGACCGGCGATGAAATCTAAAGCGATGTGGGACCAGGGACGCTGAGGTACAGTTAGGGGACGGAGTAATCCAGCAGGTGGCCGATAGGAGGCTTTTCCAAGGCGCAGACGGAACATGCCGAAACATAGGACCGGGTGTCAGCGTCCATGGAGGGCCACCAGAAATGTCCCTTCAGGAGGGTCAGTGTCCAATCGACTCTGGGATGGCAGGCGAAGCGAGAATTGTGCCCCCGCAGTAGGGCCTGTGATCGAACAGCATCGGGTACAAAGAGGTGATTGAGAGGTCCGGTGCCTGGGTCGGGTTGCGTCCTTTGGACCTCTTTGACTTTGGACTCGATCGCCCAGGTGAGGGCAGCCAATACACAGGACAGTGGAAAAAATGGTCTCGGGGTTGGGAAGATCCTCTTGGAAACGTCTTGGCGGGAGAGGGCATCGGGCTTCCCGTTCTTGTTCTTCGGACAATAGGTGAGGGAGAACCTAAACCGGACAAAAAATAATGCCCAACGGGCCAGGCGGGAATTAAGGCGTTTGGCGGTCTGGATATATTCAAGGTTCTTGTGGTCTGTCCAGGGGATAAATGGGTGTTCCGCCCCCTCCAAACAATGCCTCCACTCTTCCAACGCCTGTTTGACCGCTAGTAGCTCCCGGGTCCCCACGTCCTAGTTTCGTTCAGCGGGAGACAGTCGGCGAGAGAAGCAGACACAGGTATGTAGTTTCTGATCCGGGCCCGAACGTTGGGACAGTACCGCTCCCACCCCGGCGTCAGAGGCATCAAATTCCATAATGACCTGACAGGAGGGGTCCGATTGAATCAGAACGTGGGCAAACGTGAAACGCCTCTTCAGTTCGGCGAATTCTGAGTCCTCCTTGGAGTTCCAAAGGAAAGGGGTGGCAGGTGAGATTAGATCGGGTAAGGGGTGCCGCCACCTGACTGTAGTTTCTGATGAACCGGTGATAGAAGTTCGCAAACCCCAGGAACCGTTGGAGTTGCTTGTGGTCCGTGGGTATGCGCCACTCCGCCACATCCCGGATCTTCTCGGGATCAGCTCTCACCTGTCCCCTCTCGATGATATAACCTAGGAAGCTGACCGAGAGGACGTGGAATTCGCATTTGTCCGCCTTTACGAATAATGTATTCTCCCCCAGCCTCAGGAGGACTTGACGGACATGATGCACGTGTTGCTGGGGACTGCTGGAAAAGATCAGGATGTCATCCAGGTAGATAAACACAAAGCGATAAATGAAGTGTCTTAGTACATCGTTAATCAAGGCTTGAAAAACTGTGGGGCATTGGTGAGGCTGAAAGGCATGACTCGGTACTCGAAGTGGCCAAACGTGGTATTGAAAGCCTTCTTCCACTCCTCCCTCTCCCTTATCCAGACCAAAAGGTAGGCGTTTCGCAGGTCCAACTTCGAGAAGATGGTGGTTCCATGAAGTGGCTCGAACGCAGAATTTTTAAGAGGCAGTAGGTACTTGTTCTTAATGGTGA
Organism: Hypanus sabinus; assembly: GCF_030144855.1. Lineage (NCBI taxonomy): Eukaryota > Metazoa > Chordata > Chondrichthyes > Myliobatiformes > Dasyatidae > Hypanus > Hypanus sabinus. The sequence continues at coordinate 75,362,218 of NC_082721.1, forward strand.
TATGAATTAGGCCTCGGTAATCGATGCAGGGACGGAGAGCGCCATCCTTCTTCCCCACAAAGAATAATCCAGCTCCCACCGGGGAGGATGAGGGTCGAACAATGCCCGCCACGAGAGACTCACTACTATATTTCTCCATGGCTTCTATCTCAGGCCGGGACAAGTTATACAGGCGACTGGTAGGTAACGAGGCCCCGGGAAGAAGGTCGATAGCGCAGTCATACGGGCGATGTGGAGGCAGGGAAAGAGCGCGTTGCTTGCTGAATGCCTGTCCCAGGGCGTGCTATTCTCTGGTAACTCTGGACAATTCGAGGGTTTCAAAGACATGCGAGGTCGCTTTATCCTTCCTAGGGAATAGGGCCGACTGCAGACATGTGGCGTGGCAAAATGGGCTCCAGCTGGCTGTCCTCCCGGTAGACCAATCAATTCAAGGATTATGGTGGCGTAACCAGGGGTATCCAAGTACCATCGGGGCTTGAGGAGAGGAGATTAGATTATATTGTACCTGTTCCCGAAGATTCCCAGAGAGGATCAAAGTCAGTGGTGGAGTACAGTGAGTGACTCAAGCCAGAAGTCTTCCGCCCAGTGCCCGAGGCTTCCAGAGTGGTAGACAACGGCTGCCGAGGAATTCCGGCCTGGACAGCTATGTCTTCATCCAACAGATTCCCCTCAGCACCGGAGTCTATCAAGGTAGACAAGGGCAGAGACTGTTGGTTGTAGGTTACAGAAGCTTGGATCTGCATACGGGCTTGGGGTACTGAAGGGAGTGTCGTCTGATTCACCAGAGCAGTTGGAGCGCGGACTGCACTAGGAGTGGACGGGGAAGAGAGGCTGGCCGAAGATGGTAAGGTGGGCCGTAGGATGACCCGAGGAGCGGGGTGACCGGTCTTTTCTCTCAGACGTTCTCGAAATCGATTAGCTACCCTGGTGACTAGAGAGACCAAAGGGTCCAGACTGTTCGCGTAATCACTTGCCGCTAATTCATCTTTTATCTTGTCAGAGAGACCCCCTCGAAACACTTCCTGTCGTGTTTCGTCATTCCACCCAGAGTCGGCTGCTAATGTTCGGAAATCTACGGAGTATTTCGCTACGCTTCGCGAGCCCTGACAGAGAGTCAGAAGGCGCCTGGCGGCGTCCTTCCTGCGAATGGGCTGTTCATAAACCTTCTTCATTTCGGTGACGATGGAGGAGAAGGAGGAACGGACCTCTGGCAGGGTGTCCCAGATCCCGGTGGGTCATGATAAGGCATCCCCTCGTGACAGCCCCATGATGTACGCAATTTTTGATCTGTCCGAGCTGTCCGTACGTGGCTGTTGCTCAAAAACCAGAGAGCACTGCCGTAAGAAAGCCCGGCACTTCCCTAGGTCCCCAGCGTTGGTTTCTGGATCGTGTACATAAGGCTCTCGAAGCGATTGTGTTGCCGAGCCCAGGGGCATAGCCATTCCAGGCTGTGCGGTTTGGTCAGACTGGGTTCTTGGAAGGGACGGAGTAAGGGGAGCGGATACCCGGTCAACCTGCTTACTGACCTTCTTTACGTCCTCGGATAGGGCACGAAGATCTTTCATGAATTCTCTGAGTAGTTGTTCATGTATGCCCAGTAGGGAGCCCTGGCTAACGAGGGCCTGTTGCAACGGGTCTGTGTCCGTTGAGTTCATTCTGGCCAGTTCGTTCTGTTACACGGGAGCGACGGAGGAGATCGCAAGTGCAGGACACTGGCACATCTACTCAGTTGAAGAGGCTGGCTCAGACCTGAACGTAGAGCAGGAAACCAGAGGGATCTTGACAAGGAGACGGGATTCACAGGGACTGTCTAGAAATAGAGCGGAACTTAGAATTACAGGTTCTAATCTGAACAGGGAACGAAGAATCACACGAGAATTGACAAACGAACTGGCAACCTGTGATAGAGTCACCATTGTATTTATTTCCCAGTCTCTGATGAAAGCCAGATGTACGGTAATTAGGTAACTAGCAGCAATTGACTGAAATTGGGGCATGATCAGGGAGAAGGAAGAGTTAAAGGGGAACGGCCAACCGGAACCATGACAAAATTAGCTCGTTTTTACGTATTTAAATCTGAATTGTGATAGATGTCACTCTGAGGTAGCCTCTCTGACTTATGTGTTTTGATCTTGTCGTCTTTTGGAAACATTTTGGGAAGATATTTTAATACATTCTCTGCAGTTTTGCTCATTGATTTACAACCTCACCCTGTTACTGCAATTTCTGGCGTACCAATAATTGATCTGCCTTCTGCAGCTCGCGGATGATTGCTTTTGCTACTTTAGTGGCTAGAACATCTATTTTCTTGAATTCGAAAGAGATGAATCCTCCAACTACATCTCAATGGTTTTATCAAACCATATCCTGCTTAAATTTAGAAAAACAAATTAGAAGTGGTACTTCTGATTCCTCGGTTAAATTTGAAGAAACTTGGAGACCTTTTTATTCAACACTTTCGCAGAATGTAATTTGACCTTTTCCGATTCCTTTATATTATCCATTAATTTGAGTAGAGGAGCGGAGTTAACAACACTAATATTTTTTGATGTAACATAATAGCCTAGCTTGTTTTTTTTAGTGTAAGTTTAGTTTTGTTTGGTTTGATTTTGAGTTTTCAGTTTGGGGCTTATTCCATCTTCTTATTTCTATTTTTTTCTTGTATCCTGCTTATATCAAGAGTTTGGGAGGTCTATTATATGGTGTTACCTATAGTTTTTACTCATTTGTTAATTGCTAACAATGTAATCTCACGCTCTTTGGACTATTATGTCCGTCACGTATCTGTTTTTGAAAATTTCAATAAAAATACTGAAAAAGAAAGAAAGAAAATGGCTATCACAGGACAACCCAACTTTAAACGCTTGGATGGAAATTACAATGGGCATTTACAAAATGGAAAAGATAACAGAATCTGTTAATCATAAGTTGGAACAATTTGAATTTGATTCATACTGGGAAAAATTATTTAACTACATAACACCTCATAGGTCTGATTTTATTTTCAAAAATCAATGATTATGTTGAAAAAAAAGATCACTACCTACTTGTACATAGTTTTCTCTATTTGCTTGTTCTTTCTTTCCTCTCTTTTCTGTAAGTGTATACCTCAGATAAATATGTGGAGATTTGTGGCAAATATGACTACATCATATATATGTACAATATATGAAATATCTCATAAGAAATGTTTATTTGATGATGAACTTCAATAAAAAAATAAATTACAATAAAAAAGAAATGCTATAAAACGGGATGTGAATCCCAATGGGATATGGGAACAGAGAGCTATGGGCGCTTATGCATCAACTGTTGGATGTATCAGTAAGCTATGAGAAGGTGTTTTGTATGCAAGTACTGATCACTGGTCACAAACCCTTCGGACCAACGGGATACACCAGGTACCAGCAGGTATCGGAGTACCTGACGGTTATTTACTTATTCGTTTTGTTTACCAGCAACTTCTATCATAAGGTTTTCACTGCGTTCTTCGTGCCGTTTGTTATTTGAACTAATGCTTCTTGCCTTTAGGTGACTGTTTTTTTTTGTGTTGAGCTCCATCAGCCTCATGTACTTTATATTGAATTTGAGGTTTTTCTGGACCAGGGATCATCGCTGATGCCTGGACTCGACTTCCGTGTGATCTATCATTCTATGTGCTGAAGTGAGCTCCTATTCACTATATTATTTTCCGAATAAATCTTCATCGTTAATTTCTACTGCTGAGTCCTAACTTTACTCTGCACCCAGGTCCGCTTGTCTGAAGTTCGTTAAGTTGCCAGACTTAAAATTAGGGGCTTCGGTGATTATGGTAATTATCATTAACTGATCTAGAAATATTGTATAGGCCATAGCAGGTGTAATTGGATCAATTTCATGACACATATTGATTAATCCTTCCAAAGTTTGACGGTAACTAAAGCGTGGTCATTAGCCAGAATGAATTTGTGATTTTTTTTCTGTTGGAGGCATATAGTCGTGAAATTCTATGAGTTCTTACGTGGATGGTGATGTTCCAAATTTTCTAGAATAGTATGTTATTGTGACTGACAAATTGTTTAGAATTAGGTCAAATAAGTTCACTCATTGGTTACATGAGGACATTTTAATACCCCATTCTGTCAACCATGAATTTCATATCTAAGCCATATCTAAGAGCATGCTGCTAACTTCCCTTTCTATCTTCAGTGCATTTTCCCACTTTGTTCAAAATGGTGTGCACTAATACATCAGCAAAACATACCAGTAGATGAATTCTGGAAGAAGTTTCCTTAATCTTTCTAACTTAATGCCATCAGAATTCCTCGTATATGGAGTCAGTATTCGTCATTCCCAGTCTGTGCCAATGCATCACATATGCTGCTGGGTCTATATAGTTGGTGAAAGCAAAGAATTTTGTATGGTAACTAGGTGCTTAATGCATTATATGTAACATATGCACAAACTATTGCTTGACTAATCAGTGATACATTTTTCTGAATTTAGACGAGAGTTTCCAAACACATCCAAAACTGATTGGTTTCGAATGATTTTTCCTTTTCCGAATTCAAAGCTTCAAGGCTTGCGTTGGCAGAAATTGGCTATATATCCTACTGAAGAGTCGGCAACAGAAATCCTACATCGAACTCCATGTGACAAGATATTAATGGGTAAGCATGCAGATTATTTAGGGTTAATTTCAACTTTTTCTTGAAATTTCTAATAAACCAACTGAATCGTAAGATTGCATAGTGGTTGATGGAGCAAAATGGAGAAATGTCCATGTTGACATTAGAAAGGTTTTGCCCATTAATTTACAGCACGATAAAGCACAGCATAAGTGACAGAAGTGGAGCTCAACTTCTTTAACATAATCCTCGGGAACTACCCAGCACCTTATTTAACACATTCTCCCCCATCTATAAGAGAGATAGATTGACCTCATTTACCCTCCAAATGCAGAGAAATAGAGTGGGAGGAGGAAATCCTCTCTCACAACCCCCAAGGGGATGTCGTAGAATAGGAAGAATGCAAGCAGAATGGAGAACTGAGGTTAATACAGAGAATTGTGAGATACAGAAAGAATGGGGCAAGGAAACATAGAAGGAGTTCTACATTTTCAACGACGGGTATAAGAGTGAATTCCATTGTTGCTCGTGGTCAGTTAACATATCGAAAGAGTTGTTGAAGGTCTTAGATTTCATAATCAAGCAGCGTTAGCACAATCCATCGAAAGTTGTCTGAGCCCTCTGAATGCAGAAAAGGAAACCAACAATAACACAACAATCCTAAATTCATATATTCTTTATTCAGTATTAAGTTGTTAGTAGTGAGATAGAAGTAATCAACACATTTGACTGGATATTAATGATTAGAAAGCGGCAGACCTTGAGCATAATCTTGCAGGCTAGAACCTGAAAACAATATGATGTTCAGAAACGGAATGCTTGACGTGGAAAGAAGAAGATGGCTTTGTCGACCAATAATAAAAAAAAAGTTGTGGCTTTCGTGGGGCTGGTATTGGCTTTTAGCATTGGTAGCACTCGGATCAGTCCCATCCACCTGCCTCATAGAATTTAGAGCTGGCAGCCTAGCTTTCTAGGATCAGGTTTGGATCGAATAAATCCCAGCTTATTGGCGGGTATTGGAAAGTTACAATTAAAGAAAACGTCAACGACTGGAAAATAATTCAGCGGTTACTGATCCAGACATTAAACTTCAGCAAGTTCTGGTAAATCTTCCAGGATTCAGCTGGACAGCTGAAAGTGGGCGCAGAGGGGTTGAGAATTCGGTTTAGCAAAAAAAAAACGGAGTAGGAGACAGGATTTCCCGGCGGTAGCAGAACTTGCATTCGAAATGGCCATAGGATTGACTTCGACGGTACAAAGCTACTGTACTGCGCCAATGGCTTTGGGACCGCCTGGAGAAGGAAGTCTTTTGAAATAAATCTGGAGGTAAAGAATTTTAACAAAGACGAAGGTCTCGTTCTAAGTAAGAACTGTAATTCGCTTGTTAGCAAGGTGGGATAGACAAAACCGGATTGGATGAGCACTAGCCAATCAGGAGGGACGATCAATGGAGGTATATATTCCACTAGACTAGATAAGCATAGGCATCATTCCTGATGAATTGGCAGAGTTTGTCAACTAAAAGGTCATTTAAAATCACTCCTTGTACGCAGCTGGAAGCCAGAGAAGAGTTGATCCGTCATCTGCGCCGTGAAATCACTTGAAGATTTAGTTCTGTTCCAGTGGGGAGTACACGGGTAAAATAGATCGGGAAACGCACTCACCACGCCAATCTCAGCTCAGAGCTGCTCATCTGCTGTACTGGAAAAAAAGTTTATAAACGCAGTTACCGCCCGCATTACCCGGAGTATAAAGTAGCTTGAAAGAATGTTAGGCTGCTGTTTTTTCACAGATAGCGAAATGCATAGAATCGCATGGCCAATCGTGCCACAATCCGTTTCCACTGACCACGACACAATCTTCTTCGAATTCTTCATGAACATTAGGTTGACCCCTTTCCCAGAATCTGAGTGTAAAAAGAGATGTGGAGAATTACAGTGGACAATTCAATAACTCATTAAAAAACATTGACTTGCACCCTCACCCCGAGGTGCCTCTGCCGACGGATAGCTACACATCTAGCACCGACAACACTGACCCCATAATTGTGATTCGCCACCATATTTGTAGATTCCTTTGTTTGTCCCTGAACATCCATATATGTAGCGCTTACATAACCATATATATATAGTTGCAGATCCCCCAACCCCACTCAAACTTCCAATAGACACCGGAACATTGGGGGTCAGATATTAAGCTGAAAACCCAACTGGTTTGACGTATTTGTATTAAGCGACTTCAACTTCCACAGTGTTATTTAGGTCTTCCTTAGTGCAAAAGTGTTAAAAGGGTGGATCAGCGACTCAAAGATCAGCTTAGTGGATTTTAAATTGGGAAATCAGCTTGACAAGGTAATTAAACCAAGTGGATTAACATTTAGTGATCAGAACTCCTTTACATTTTAAGATGGATATAGTTAAAAATAAATGGGGACCGTACATGAAAGTATTAAATTGGGGTAGTGCAAATTCCGACAGTATGAAGCAGGATCGGTCGATAGTTGATTGGAAGTAACTGATTTTGAATAAGTGCAGGCTGATATCTAAAGGTTGCTTTAGGAGTTTAAGGCTGATATGTGCTATTAAGAGGTAAGTACAAGAAGAATAGCGAAGACGAAGGACGAGAAGGTCAAACTAATGGAACCCTGAGAGAGAAATTTGTGAATATGTCTGTTTGGATTAGGTGTTGACTTGTCCACCGAAGGCAGAGCAGTAATGGTAACCGCTCTTACTCAGGCTGCAGGTCTATTATTCATAATGTTCCACATGGATACGTACTGGGGCTCTAATTATATATTTATACACACACACACACACACACACACCTGGCTTGAATAAACACGTGGATGCGTGGATGGGTGGGATATTAACTTTGCAGATGTCACGAAGATTAGTGGCATTGTTATTAGTGTAGACTTTAAACTAGTTAGATGAGGGGGCAGGAATCAGTTTGAGGAAACTATGGGAGAGGATGTTAGTTCACCAGTAGAGCAAGTAAGTAGAATGTGTGTGAGGGAGGAAAGGCAGGTGATAGAGAAGGGATGCGCTCAGCCCGAAGATGTAGGGGAGAAGAAAGAAAAGGATAATAAATTTGAATGCATTGTTAGGGATGAAAAGAGAAGAGGAGGTGGAGAGTGTCTTAAATGTATCTATTTTAATGCTAGGAGCATTGTAAGAAAGGTGGCTGAGCATAGAGAGTGGATTGCTACCTGGAATTATGATGTTGTAGCTATTAGTGAAACATGGTTGCAGGAAGGGTGTGATTGGCAACTAAATATTCCTGGATTTAGTTGCTTCAGGTGTGATAGAGTAGGAGGGGCCAGAGGAGGAGGTGTTGCATTGCTTGTCCGAGAAAACCTTATGGCAGTGCTTTGGAAGGATAGATTAGAGAGCTCCGCTATGGAGACTATTTGGGTGCAATTGAGGAATGGGAAAGGTGTAGTAACACTGATAGGAGTGTTTTATAGGCCACCTAATGGGGAGCGTGAGTTGGAAGAGCAAATGTGTAAGAAGATAGCAGATATTTGTTGTAAACACAAGGTGGTGATTGTGGGAGATTTTAACTTTCCACACGTAGACTGGGAAGCTCATTCTGTAAAAGGGCTGGATGGTTTAGAGTTTGTGAAATGTGTGCAGGATAGTTTTTTGCAACAATACATAGAAGTACCGACTAGAGATGGGGCACTGTTGGATCTCCTGTTAGGGAATGCGATAGGTCAGCTGACAGATGTATGTGTTGGGGAGTACTTCGGGTCCAGTGATCACAATAGCATTAGCTTCAATATAATTATGGAGAAGGACAGGACTGGACCTAGAGTTGAGATTTTGATTGGAGAAAGGCTAACTTTGAAGAGATGCGAAGGGATTTAGAGAGAGTGGATTGGGTCAAGTTGTTTTATGGAAAGGATGTAATAGAGAAATTGAGGTCATTTAAGAGTGAAATTATGAGGGTACAGAGTCTTTATGTTCCTGTTAGGTTGAAAGGAAAGGTTAATGGTTTGAAAGCACCATGGTTTTCAAGCGATATTAGAAACTTGGTTCGGAAAAAGAGGGATGTCTACAATAGATATAGGCAGCATGGAGTAAAGGAATTGCTCGAGGAGTATAAAGAATGTAAAAGGAATCTTAAGAAAGAGATTAGAAAAGCTAAAAGAAGATACGAGGTTGGTTTGGCAAATAAGGTGAAAGTAAATCCAAAAGGTTTCTACAGTTACATTAAAAGCAAGAGGATAGTGAGGGATAAAATTGGTCCCTTAGAGAATCAGGGTGGTCTGCTTTGTGTGGAGCCGAGGGAGATGGGAGAGATTTTGAATGATTTCTTCTCTTTGGTATTCACTAAGCAGAAGGATATTAAATTGTGTAAGGTGTGGGAAACAAGTAAGGAAGTTATGGAACCTATGACAATTAAAGAGGTGGAAGTACTGGCGCTTTTAAGAAATTTAAAAGTGGATAAATCTCCGGATCCTGACAGGATATTCCCCAGGACCTTGAGGGAAGTTTGTGTAGAAATAGCAGGAGCTCTGACGGAGATCTTTCAGATGTCATTCGAAACGGGGATTGTGCCGGAGGAGTGACATATTGCTCATGTGGTTCCATTGTTTAAAAAGGGTTCTAGAAGTAAGCCCAGCAATTATAGACCTGTCAGTTTGACATCAGTGGTGGGTAAATTAATGGAATGTATTCTTAGAGATAGTATTTATAATTATCTGGATAGACAGGGTCTGATTAGGAGTAGCCAGTATGGATTTGTGCGTGGAAGGTCATGTTTGACAAACCTTATTGAATTTTTTGAAGAAGTTACGAGGAACGTTGACGAGGGTAAGGCAGTGGATGTAGTCTATATGGACTTCAGCAAGGCCTTTAACAAAGTTCCACATGGAAGGTTAGTTAAGAAGGTTCAGTCATTAGGTATTAATGCTGGAGTAATAAAATGGATTTAACAGTAGCTAGATGGGAGATGTCAGAGAGTAGTGGTGGATAATTGTTTATCAGGATGGAGGCATGTGACTAGCGGGGTGCCTCATGGATCTGTTTTGGGCCCAATGTTGTTTGTAATATACATAAATGATCTGGATGATGGGGTGCTAAATTGGATTAGTAAGTATGCCGATGATACTAAGGTAGGAGGTTGTGGATAATGAGGAGGGTTTTCAAAGCTTGCAGGGAGATTTATGCCGGTTAGAAGAATGGGCTGAAAGTTGGCAGATGGAGTTTAATGCTGAGAAGTGTGAGGTTCTACATTTTGGCAGGAATAATCCAATTAGAACATACAGGGTAAATGGTAGGCCATTGAGGAATGCAGTGGAACAGAGAGATCTAGGAATAACAGTGCATAGTTCCCTAAAGGTGGAGTCTCATGTAGATAGGGTGGTGAAGAAGGCTTTTGGAACGCTGGCCTTTATAAATCAGAGCATTGAGTACAGAAGTTGGGATGTAATGTTAAAATTGTACAAGGCATTGGTAAGGTCAAATTTGCAATATTGTGTACAGTTCTGGTCACCGAATTATAGGAAAGATATCAATAAATTCGAGAGAGTGCAGAGAGGATTTACTAGGATGTTACCTGGGTTTCAGCACTTATGTTACAGAGAAAGGTTGAACAAGTTAGGTCTCTATTTATTGGAGCGTAGAAGGTTGAGGGGGGATGTGATCGAGGTATTTAAAATTTTGAAAGGGATAGATAGAGTTGACGTGAATAGGCTGTTTCTATTGAGAGTAAGGGAGATTCAAATGAGAGGACATGATTTGAGAGTTAGGGGGCCGATGTTTAAGGGAAACAAGAGGGGGTATTTCAGAGCGTGATAGCTGTGTGGAATGAGCTTCCTGTAGAAGCAGTAGAGGCCAGTTCAGTTGTGTCATTTAAGGTAAAATTGGATAGGTATATGGACAGGAAAGGAGTGGAGGGTTATGGGCTGAGTGCGGGTAGGTGAGACTAGGTGAGATTAAGAGTTCGGCACAGACTAGGAGGGCCAAGATGGCCTGTTTCCGTGCTGTGGTTGTTATATGGTTATAGAGGATTACCGAAGGGCACGGCGGGATATAGATCAGTTGCAGTTGCAGACAGGCAGATGGAAGATTGAGTTCAACCTGCCACGAGTGATATGTGGCAGTCTGGGAGCTCAAATGGGAAGAAAACGTCCAGAATTAGTTACAAGTGCCTTGACAGAACTTGGTGTCCAATTACAGAGCTCGCTGGAGGTGGCCGCTCTCTTTGACATGATGGGTGAGAAAAAGGGGTTACCTGCTTTCCTTACTCTAGGCATTGAGTTCAAGTATCAGTAAGTAATGCTGTAGCTTTATAAGACTTACGTTAGGATTCTGTTCTATTCCCTCCGTTTTAGGAAGAGTGTAGAGGCTTTGGAGAGGGTGCAGACAATGTTTACCAGAATGCTCCCTGGATTGAGGTACGTGCAATAAAAGGATGGGCAAACTTGAGGTGTTCTCTTGCAGCAACGGAGCCTAAGTGGAGACGTGATTGTCGAAAATAAGGTTTCGAAAGGCATTGATGGACAGTCAGGTTATTTTTTGCAGGATCAAAATGTGCAATTCTGGGGAGTATGCATTTATTGTGAGATGAAACTCGGCAGAGTATTTTACAGAGAGTGGTAGGTTCTAGGAATACTTTGCCAGGGCCGGTAATGGTGGTAATGGGATAGGCGTATGATTTTATACAGAATTGCAGGTTTTGTCTATGAGTATACTGAAGAACGTATTTGTGAAGTTAGTCACCATTAGCTCAGTATAACATTCTGGGCCGAAAGGCTTGTTCATGAGCTGTAATGTTCCACCTTCTATATCCCCTTGCCACATCCTACTCAAAAATTGAGCAAGGAACTGAATGTTTCGACAAGGAAACACCGAGACGTAAATTACATTTATTATGATTTGTATTCCTGCAGGGAGATTATACCGTAACTGTAAACGGTACTGATGCAGCCGCATCTGGACTACTGTGTGCAGTTCTGGTCTCCGTACTTGAGAAGGATGAACTGGCTTTTGAGGCGGTGCAGACGAAGTTCACCAGCTGATCCCAGAGAGCGGGGGTTAGACTGTGCGGAGAGAATGAGCCGCCTGGGAATCTACTGGCTCGCATCCAGAAGGATGAGAGGAGATCTTATATAAACATTTAAAATGATGAAAGAGATATTTTAGATAAAGGCAGGGAAGTTGTTTCCACTGATAGCTGAGACTACCACTCGACGACATAGCCTCAATATTCTGGGGACTAAACTTAGGACGGAGATAAGAAGGAACTGGTTTTCACAAAGAGTGGTGAAGCCGTGGACTTCTCTGCCCTATGAAGCAGTGGACGCTACCTTAGTAAATATATTTATGTCACGGTTAGATAGGTTTTTGCATAGTAGGGGAATCAAAGGTTATAGTGATAAAGCAGGTAGGTGGTGATGGATCCATGGCCAGATGGCCTCTCCTGCTCCTATTTCATATGTTCTTATAGACAATAGATAATACACAATTGGTGCAGGAGTAGGTCATTCGGCCCTTTGAGCCAGCACCGCCATTCAAAGTGATAATGGCTGATCATCCACAATCAGTACCCCGTTCCTGCATTCTCCCCATATCCCTTGACTACGCTGACTTTAAGAGCTCTATCTAACTCTATCTAACTTATGCAGATCCAAGGAGATTGACCTTATTCCTAAACTACCCTAATAGTGCGAAGCAATTGTAAGGAGCATAGTGGCCTGAAACAACCTAGACGGCACTGAGAAAGGAGAGCAAGGCAGAACAAAGCAGTTATGTCTCTATTCATCTTGCAAGTCTTTAATTTCCTGAACTTGTTTATTTTCCAGAACTCTGAAAGTGAAGTTCTACAGAGGAGCGTACAAAATTCTAATGTTTTAACAGAGTACCTTCCAATTCCTCAACAAATATAAGGGCTCGCCTCCAATTTAATTCCTGGATTACTTAGGCGTCGGTTACTGAATATAAATGTTTCTCATATATTCCTGCTTTTCTGGCCTATAACTTCATATTCATCAATTGTCATTTCATCTCCCATTTTCATTATGCTCTCTGTTTTCATTATGCTCTCTGTTCCCGTTTGTGTTTCGACCTGCTGGTCCTTTGAGTATTTCTGTTTACGTTTATATAGTCCTACAATTTTTGTACTTGACTTTATTTGTGTTCTTTTATGCCTTTTTAATCTTTGTGCTTTGTCTCCATGGAAGCGCTTGTTCCCCTTCTTCCTGTTTAAGAGTTGAAATTGCCTTTGATCTTCTCATTGCACTAGAAAATGACATGAGCGAATTACTGTGGTTTGCGATGGCTCAGATATGACACCTCAGGAACTTAGATAGCTCTGGGTCTGATTTCACTCAAATTCAGAAGAATGAGGAGGTGATGACATTGAAACTTATCGAGTGATAAAAGGCTTTCATGGAGTGAATGTGGAAATGATGTTTCCTATGGTGGGAGAGTCTACCACCAGGGGACACGGGCCTCAGAATAGAGGGCCGTCCATTTTAAACGAAGATGAGAAGGAATTCCTTTAGCCAGAGAATGCTGGGTCCGTGGAATACCTTGCCACATGTGGTATAGACGGGAAGTTATTATGCATTTTTAAGGCAGAGGCTGACAGATTCTTGATTGGTCAGGGCATGAAGCAAAACGGGTAGAAAGCAGGAGATTGCATTGCTGCTGAGAGGAAAATTGGGTAAGCTATGATGTTGTGGCGGAACAGGGTCGATGGACCAAATGGTCTAATTCTGCTCCTATATCTTACGGTTTATTGGTCTCATTGACAAATCTATGAAACGGAAAATTAAGGTAAGATCCCTGCTTTGAATTTAACTGCAATACGATCCCAACTTTGATAGCTGAAGGGCACCAGTGTAAAATACCCTGCTTACATATAAACACGTATATCCACACAGGGACGACATGATTAGATACACTTATACAGCTGCTTGTTAATACAAATATTTCCAATCTCCAAGGCATTTGATAAAGTACCCTATGCAAGGCTTATTGAGAAAGTAAGGAGGCATGGGATCCAAGGGGGGATATAATTATTGATCAAGAATTGGCTTGACCACAGAAGGCAAAGAGTGGTTGCAGACTGGTCATATTCTGTACGGAGGTGGTGAGCAATAGTGTGTCTAAGGGATCTGTTCTGGGACCGCTACTCTTCGTGATATTTATAAGCATCCTGGAGAGGAGGTGGAAAAATTAGTTAGTAAATTTGATGATAACCCAATGGTAGGGAGTGTTGTGGATCGTGTGGAGAGTTGTCAGATGTTTCAGCAGGGCATCTATAGATGCAAAACTGGGCTTCGATGTAGCAGATGGAGTTCAACCCAGGTAAGGGTGAGGTGGTACATTTTGATAGGTCGAATTTTTGGTAGTATTACTAGTAAGAATCTTAGCAGTGAAGAGGATCAGAGGGATCTTGGGGTCCGAGTCCATAGGACACTCAGATCTGCTGTGCAGGTTAACTCTGTGCTAAAGATGGCATGTGTTGCATTGGCCTTCATCAATAGTGGGATTGAGTTCAGGAGCAGAGATGGCAGAATCATATTGGAAGACGTTTGCAGTACACTGGACGTTCAGGAGTGTCAGGGAAGTGAAGTTTGTGCAGTGAAATTACGTCTGACAAGGTGCTCAGGAAGCTTAATGGTCTGAGTGTGGATAAATCTACAGGATCTAATGCAATACACCCTCTAAAGGAAGTAGCTGAGGAGATTACGGAAACATCAACCATGGTCTTTCAAGAATTGATAGGTTCTGGCATTGTACCCGATGACTGAAAAATTGCAGATGTTACATCGCTATTTAAGAAGGGTAGCAGGCAGCAGCAATGAAACGGTAGACCTGTTAGCCTGACATCAGTGGTTAGGAAGTTGTTGGAATCGATTGTTAGGGATGATATTACGGAGTATTTTGACGTACATGACAAGATAGGCAAAGCCAGCATAGTTCTTGAAAACAAAATCCTGCCTGACAAACCGACTGCAATTCTTCGAGGAAATTAGAAGCAGGTAGACAAAGGAAATGCAGTAGAGATGGTGTAAGAACTTTGACAAGATGCTACACGTGAGGCTACTTAGTAAGATAAGAGCCCAAGGAATTACAGGGAGGTTGCCAGTATGGCTGAAGCATTGGCTGGTCAGTAGAAAACAGAGAGTGGGAATAAATGGATCCTATTCTAGTAGCTGCCAGTTTCCAGTGGACTTCCAAAGGCGTCGGTGTTAACCACAGCTTTTTAGGATGTATTTCAATTACTTGAACTACGTTATAATGGAATTGTTGTTACATTTGCCGATAATAAAAAGATACGTGGAGGAACGTGCAGTGTTGAAAATGCTGACAACCTGCAGAGAGACTTAAATAGTATAAGGGAATGGGCCAAAAACTGGCGAATGAAATACAATGTTGGAAAGTGTACGGTCATGCACTTTGGTGGAAGTAATAAACGGGAAGACTATTATTTAGAAAAGAATTCGAAATGCAGCGATGCAAAGGGACCTGGGAGTACTTGTGCAAAGTACCCTAAAGGTTAACCTCCAGGTTGAATCAATGTTGAGAAAACAGAATGCAATGTTGGCATTAATTTCTGGAAGTATAGAATATCAGAGCTGGGATGTGGAACTGAGGCTCTATAGGGCACTTAGAGTTCTGTGTGTAGTTTTTTGGACTCCTTAATTTAAAATGGATATACAGAAAATAGAGAGGTTTCGGAGAAGATTCACAAGAATGGTTCCAGCAATGAAAAGTTTACCATTTGAGATACGTCTGGCAGCTCTTGTACTGTATTCCCTGGAATTCACGGAAATAAGAGGAGATTTCATAAAAACACTCCTAATCTTAAACGGCCTGAACAGATTAGATATGGCAAAGTTATTTCCCATTATATGGGGCGTCTAGGACAAGAGGGCACGATTTCAGGATTGAGGGACGTCCATTTGGAACTGAGATATGGCCAAATTACTTTAGTCAGATGGTGGTAAATATGTGGAATTTGTTACCATGAGCGGCTGTGGACACACAAGTCATTGGGTGTATTTAAGGCAGAGATAGATCTTGAATACCAAGGGCATCAAAGGGTATGGAGTGAAGGCAGGGGAGTCACAAATACTGGAAGAATTGGATCAGTCCATGATTGAATGGCGGAGGGCCGAATGCCCTACATCTGCTCTATCTTATGCCCAATCGTATGGTCTAACATACCTAACATTGAAGTCGATAGGCTATCGCAGCAGAAGACCACATACGTACCCTCAGTGGCCACTTTATCGAATGCAGGTGCTGCCTAATAAAGTGGCAACTGAGTGTATGTCAGCAAGAGAGGGAAAGGATATAAAAAAGAATGTGTCTGGGAACGGAAAGGGAAAAGTTATTTGAAACTACAAGCTGGGGCAGAGGTCAGCATTATTCACACTGCACACAATTCTATAATAAAGGGGGATAATAGCATACTTCAGTAGACAGCGGGCGAAGGTTTTTCACCCTGTGAGGTAAAAAAAATATACTCACTTGACATTGGATGCATAATCAGTACCATCTACCCATCGCCAATTCCCTTCTTCGACAATGTCATGGAGTCCAATCCAATAGTCAAGATTCACATTCATCCGGATATATTCCTGCAAATATATAGTAATATATTCATTCGCATGGCCAGATGCCTGTGTTCCTGGCAGAACTAATTTAATTGCTCAAAGTCGTCATTCCAGTCGGGATTCTCACACAAAAGTTTCTTTGTTGGACAAGTGCCCTGTTAAAGCACAGAATCTTGTGTTCCGTTAATGTAAAAAGAACTGCAATTAATCCTAGGATCCGGCATCCTCAAATCAATTAGACACGGGCCAGTGAGTGAAACCGCTCCCTGGGTCAAACACTCCTGATTTCTTCATTTCTGTTTAGGAAGAACACTCATGTCTTCTCACTCCATTACGTCACGCTGGGCAATAACAAACTGATATAGGGACAGACAAGCATTTTTTCATATTTACCCAAGACTGTTGTCATCATCAAATTGGCCCTGCTGCGAGGCAGTATGAGCTCAAGCCAATAACTTCCTTGTTTTATCTGTCCTTCAGCACTTGTCCAAACTACACGTCGTTCACACTGAGGGACGAGAGTAAAACTTTACTTTCTCTCGTAGATAATCAACCACAAACGGTTCAGGGTGATGTATGTACATCACGCTCATGATATATGACGATGTACGTAAGTGAACTCCTATACCGCAACCCAGATTTTACCTCAGTCCCATGACGACACACAGATGCGAAAGTTAAAATCAGCAAATGAGCATGTACTCAGGAATAACACACTCAATGTGTTTCTATGAATTTTTGCGGCAGCTCGCTGTTCCAAGTGTTGAGACATACTTCTGAACATTGTGATCATTGTCTTCTAGTGTCTGCAAGTTTGTCGGATCATGCCCGAATATAAATCAATATCCTTGAAAGAAATTTAAGTCTGGACCTTAAGGAAGGTGGCAAAGTTATTCCATGCCACAAATCCAGTCTTGTACTGATCATGATTATTCGGATTATCACTGAGCAGGGATAGACGATTGGGGCGTTACGACATTCGGCACTACGTTCAGGTCTATTTTGCCCCTTTCTGCGGAGAGAATTTGGAGGTATCTTTCTCCCGACCCCAGCCTTCCAGGCTGAATGGACGACTAGGAAAAACTGCTGATGAAGAGGACTGGAATGGTACGGGGAGGCAGATATCAGAAAGGAACGGTATTAGAGACTGAGATATTACAGACAGTGAGATTTTCTTCTTTTTTCTGGGACATGAAAGACCTGATTAAGGGGAAATTAATACTATTGGTATAGGCGTGGAAATTCGCTGATCTCCAGCTTTGGCTTGGAAACGCCTCGAGACAGATGAACCATAGAGCTGTCCAATGTTTGTCTCCAAGCAATCTGCAGCCTTGCTTTTGCAATCTTCATTCTCGTGGTTTAAAACGAAAATCTGATGATGCATATTTGCCAAAGAACATCCAAATTCCAGAGAGTATGTTTCCTCTGCAATATCCAAACAATATTCCCATCATTCACTGTTATATCAGAAAGAACCTCATGTGTGTTCGGGGATGCTTTTCCTGTGCAGATTCAGATGACTATCATGTTCACTCGCATTTCCCAGTCACGATATCAATCGACGATTCTGCTGTTCATCTCTGTTTCATCTCACAGTTCTCTGCTCACTGCAATGTTTTGGATGCCCTTCAAAGACCCACAGATTTAATTACAGGAAACTGTATCTGTTTTTCCGCTGACCCACAGGAGCAAGACTTAGGGTGGGGATTAGGATGGGAGGTGTAAGAGGGAAGTGGGTCATGTGCGGCTTTAGCAAAGTACATAGGTGTCACCATATATAGAACCATTGAACACTACGGCACAGTACAGCCCCTTCAGCGCTCCATGTTGTGCCGACCCATATAATCCTTAAACATAAGTACTAAACCCACACTACCCCATTACCCTCCATTTCTCTTTCATCCATGTGCCTGTCCAAGAGGCTCTTAAATATCCCTAATATTTTAGCCTCCACCACCCTCCCCAGCAAGTCATTCCAGGCACTCACAACCCTCTGTGTGAAAAACTTACCTCTGATGTCTCCCCTAAACTTTCCTCTCTTAATTTTGTACATATGCCCTCTGGTGTTTGCTGTTGGTGCCCTGCAAAACAGGTACTGACTATCCACCCTATCTATGCCTCTCATAATCTTGTACACCTCAATCAAGTCCCCTCTCATTCTTCTACGCTCCAAAGAGAAAAGTCCCAACTCTGCTAACCTTGCTTCATATTACTTGTTCTCCAATCCAGGCAACATCCTGGTAAATCTCCTCTGCACCCTCTCCGTGGCTTCCACATCCTTCCTATGATGAAGTGACCAGAACTGAACACAATACTCTAAGTGCGGTCTCACCAGATATTTGTAGAGTTGCAACATGACCTCTCTACTCTTGAACTCAATTCCCTTGTTAATGAAGCCTAGCATGCCATAGGCCTTTTCAACTAACATGACACGGAGATTCGTTTTCTTGCAGACATTCGTAGTAAATATAAGAAACACAATCAAATCAATGACACACTACCCACAACAGAACAGATGAACAATCAAAATGCAAAATACAAAAAGATGTGCAATTTTAAAAACAAAACAATACAAATTATTGTTTTTATTATTTTTTCTCGGATCCAGCTGGTAAAACCTGGGGTACGGACATAGCCAAGCATGCTCATGTGTCAAATGCTCGGATGTTTTCCACTATCCTAGTGTTGTTTAGTTTTGTGGCTTTCTAAAGATATACAGAGATATGCAGTGTAGTTCTAATTTTTTACTGTTGTTGTGCAGTGAGCTTGGGATGATACCAGTTGTGTATATTACTAGTGTGACAATGTATACCGTGTTTATGTTCCAAAGTCTTTCAGCTTCTTTTAATTCAGCATATTTTTGATGCTTTCACTTTTTGATTTCTGTTCGTAATGTGTGCTTGGAATGGCTATATCTATTAAATAAGTTGTTCTTACTTGTTTATCCTGTATTATAATAAGCGGACAGATGTTATGGATTGTGTTATCTATAATAATGGATTAGTCATAATATAATTTGCGGTATTCTGACTGAAATTGGATCTGGGGTGTATCTACAGTAAGTTGTAATTACTTTTATGAGTTTGTATTTTGAAGCAAGGTTTTGACAAATGATGTTTGCCATTTGTTTGTGCCCGTGTAAGTGATCAGATTGTGTTAAACCGCTGCGGGATCCTGTAATGAGCTGAATTGTTTCTGATATTTATTGGCATTTTCTACATTTACCATCTTGAAGTTATGGGCCTTTTATTAGATATTTTAGAGAGAGAGAGAGGGAGAGAGAGAGAGGGAGAGAGAGAGAGAGAGAGAGAGAGAGAGAGAGAGAGAGAGAGAGAGAGAGAGAGAGAGAGAGAGAGAGGGAGAGAGAGAGAGAGAGAGAGAGAGAGAGAGAGAGAGAGAGAGAGAGAGAGAGAGAGAGAGAGGGAGAGAGAGAGAGAGAGGGAGAGAGAGGGAGAGAGAGAGAGAGAGAGAGAGAGAGAGAATGTGTGTGTGTGTGTGTGTGTGTGTATTTGTGTGTGTTTTGTTGTTAACCTCCATGCTCTGCATTGCCACAAGAAACCCTTTTATTTTGTGTAGAAGTATCAAACTTTGAGCCAGGCATTTGACACTTCCTTGTCGACATCTGGTCGGCTCGGAATGTGGGGATATCATCCATGGAGGATCATGCTCCTTCAATGGCTAACTTTTTTTCAATCGTGATAATGTCTTCATTTTTATTGGTTGTGCTCTCATTTAAATTTGGTGGTGTACATTTCGTACAAGAATTGTATGTGCTTGGGTGATGAACTGATTTCTGCCTTCGTTATAGAAGTGTATCCTTAGAAATTCTGTTTGACAGTTGTGTAGATTTTAATGTGTTATTCCTCTTCTTCATCCGGGGCTAGGTAATGTTAATCTAAACACATTCGAATATACATAACATTTTTTGAAATTTGTCATTTCGGTTCTTATTTTTTTTTTTGTTGATTTTCCGGATTGGTTTCACACCAAGGTACAAGACAAATTAATACATTAGTATAGATATAGCAAAAGTGTTTGTTGCATTGGCTATCTTTTTACTGTAGTACTCTGCTTGGCAGATTATCTTAAACCCTTGAAGTAAATTCTGGCAAAGGCTTTTCCTTTATTACACTATGATCTATTTCTGTCCAGGTGATAAATTATGCTTCATATTCATCAATCAGTTGTAGTCTATCATGCTACTATCTATGTATAGTAATGTATTCTATCATGTTTTATATTCTATTAAATCTATTGCATCTTTCTTTATGTTTATTGTTCTAAATTTATTGAGATTATTATTATTATTATTATTATTATTATTATCATCATCATCATCATCATCATCAGGTTTTTTTTCTTCAGCTCTTGCTGGTAAAACCTGAGACACGGGCATAACCAAGCACGTCCATTCTCATTTGCTCGGAACGCTTGGACTGTTCTAGTGGTATTTGGTACTGTGGCTTTCTGAAGATTTTCATAGATATTACTGTGCAGGAATATTTGTTTAATCCTATTCTGTACTGCCTTTGGGATTACACCACTTGTAGATATTACTATCAGGACAATGTGTATCTTGCTTCTGTTCTGCAGACTTTCAATTTTCTCTTTTAATTCAGCATACTTCTCATGTCTTTCCCATTGATTTCTGTATGTTCTATGTGTTTCAATTGGCTATATCTATCAAATAAGTTGTTCGTTCTTATTTATACAGTATAGTAGTATAATATCCAGATGGTAATTTTGGATTCATCGGTCAAAATATTATTTGTTGTATTCGGATTCTATCTCTAGCCTCTCTAAGCATTCTCTGCATTTATCATCCTAGCTCTGTTGGATTTTTACTATATATTTCGATAATTCTTCGTACTAACCACCTATTCCTCTATTGTAATTTAAATAGTTCTTTAGTGATGCATAGAAGTATAGGACACTAGTCTTAACTGAAAGCATAACCCATAAAAGTGAAGAAATTTTTACTACAGAAGAAAAAGTTAACCAATGGAAGAGCAGGACCCTCCAAAGATGATATCGACAGGAATAGACTTGCCGTCGACAAGAAATGTCAAACTACTGGGTTAGAGTTGGAGACCTCGCCTCAGAAACAGAGATGTTCCTTGTGGCATTAAAGGATCAGGCGTTTAACCCAAAAGATGATCAAATATACATAATAATGCACAAACAAAGTCAAACCAATAAATCCAGCATACCACAGGATCCTGTAGTAGAGTAATTCCATCTGATTAGTTAGGCAAGTACGATTGGCAAACAATTCACCAAAATCTTGATTTAAAATACAGACTCATTAAAGACACCATACCTTAATATAAATATTATAAATACATGCCTGTTCCTGTTTTAGAGTCAGCGTCAAACAAATGATATTATTTCTGATTACCAGGATAAACAAGCAAATATAACTTTCTCATACACTAAGTAAATCCAAACAAACGTAACATACAAAAATCAACATGTGAAAAACACCAGCATGATGCTGAATTAACTGAAGGTGACCACGATAGAAATATTACTGTTGTCCGAAAAATAACATCTTCAGCTGATATGGTTACAATGTCACTGCATAAGACTATGAAATTATTAGGCCTTCACGGCATTATAAATATTGATGTAATTCTCAGAAAAGCAAACATACTAAGCAGAACTGTAATAATAGAAAAGTTCCCAGCAATTGAGAAATGACCTGTGCTTGGCTATGCCGTCAGTTTATCCCAGATTGAGCAGAGAAAAAGTAAAATTAGCAATAATAATAAATAAGCAATAAATATCGAAAACAGGAGGTGTTGATCCCTTGAAAATCAGTCCATAGAGTTTGGTAATAGTTTGATGTGGTTCAAATGAGGTTCAATGAAGTTATACCCTCTAGTTAAAGTGACTGAATCCGGGGTGATAGCTATTTCTGAAGCTGGTGGTGTGGGTCCTAAGGCTCTTGTACCTTCATTCCCATGGCAGGAACGAGCACTGACAAAGAATTTTTTGATGACTCCTGCCTGCAAATCACTTTCAGTTAATCCAACTAGAATAATGGTTCCTGCCATAATACATCATCAGTATCAATATCAGACAAACTTTGCTCAGAGTAACGTAGGTTTAATGACAGTGAACAACGGTATGCCCTAAATAAGGCAGAAATAGAACTAATGTAATGGTTCCTACCTGTTCCTCTCGACTGTTAATGACCACGAGGTTGGAGTCCATTGACACACAGAATTGCTGCGCTTCTTTCCAACGATTTCGAGTTGACGTAAAATAATACTCCCTTTGATTGAAGAATCGCCATGTGTTTAATGACCGGATAGGCTTCACACCTATGAAGTTATTTAAATAGAATTAAGGAACATTTGGACAATCTCAAACGCTTGGGCTTTTCCCTACCCACGTTTACACGTTGATTTTTTTCTTCAAGCAACATGCCATATCATGCTAAAGCGCTCATCGATGGTATGTTACAAACCTTGTAGGAGCCATTCCACATTGAACCTCTGGTGTCGGCCATATCTGTAAGAAATTTCCATACTCGCTAAATACATCATCGAGCTTGGGACTTTGTTATTGTTCTATAGGCAACATACTAGCCTGTAATTAAACAAAGATTTTGCATCCCTTTCCACACCAGAGCTGGCCATAAAATCTAGGATGATTTTGTTTTGCAGGACGGAGTAAACATTGGATCTTCAGAGACGCTACCCCTTACATGAGCAGTTAATCTGCCAGAAGGTCAAGAAAGCTCTAATTATCATTCTGCTGGTAATGATCATTAACACTGTAAAATCAAAACAAGGTCCAGCAATCAGAGACAACGTTCTCAGTTTTCACGTTCGGCTTGTTCACAAACCAAGATCCTGAAAAACCCTACAGTTTAGATCGTGAATACTCCATGATCTGGTTCTATGACAAAAGTTCTCTTTAACAGAGAGCGTCAAGAAGATTTCAAGTCCTTCCTCCAGTTACCTTCCATCAAAAACTTCGACTGCTTGAGCAGAGACACATCTGTCCCCACAGCTACTGCTGTGGGCTCCATCTCTCTTCTAATAGCTTCCATGCTACAAGCCCATTCGCTAACCCATCCTTCCCAATCTGGGTCACTATTCAGCCTTGGTGATGTGAAGCCCCCAAGCGAATGAAACGCGTGTAACTGAAGCAATCCGGGAGGGACCAGAATAGACACCAGAAATGTCCTCTTCTGCCTTTGAACATTGCTACTCAAATGTGTAGCAGTCGTCCCACAACCAAGGAATGAGAAGGAAACCCGATACTTATTGAGTCTGATGTCTGCTCTGTGTACCTTTGAATTCAGGAGGTCAACAACTGCACAGAATTAAATCTGTGGAAGACTGCTTGGCCCCATTATTGCTTTCTTCACCACGACAAATACAAATAGAATTAGTTCTCAGATATCAGTTTAAGTCAATGGATTTGAACTGACAGTGCAATAAGACCATAAGACATTGGAGCAGAATTGGTTCACTGGGCGCATCGTGTCGGCTCCGCCATTCCACCACGGCTGACTTGTTATTCTTTACAATGCCCTTCTTCTGCATTCTACCCCTAACCCCTAACCTTTGACACCTTGACTAACCAATAGCTTATCACATTACGCTTTAAATATTCCAAATGGTTTAGTCTCCTCAGCAGTCCATTGCAATGAATTCCATAGATTCATCATGCTCTGACTTTAAAAATCATCTCTGTTCTAAAAGCATATCCCTCTTTTCTAGAGCTGTGTGCTCCAGTCCTGGACTCATCCACAATAGCAAACATTCGCTCCACATCCACTCTTACCAGACTTGTGAATATTTGATAGGTTTCAGTTAGATCCCCTTTATTCTTCTGAGCATCCGTGCGTACAGACCGAGAATCATCTTTTAGTTAAACCAATTTTTCGTTAAACCAAGTACCATTTAATGTCAGAACACAAAATAAATTAGCCGGGCAGAATTAGCAATCCCCAGCTTTTAATAAACAACTACAGATGAAAGTATTCAGAATATTTAACTTACTCTGCATCAGTCGAGAAATATCACTCTGCAGTTTGGCAAGTGAGCTGCTTATCATCTCAGAGTTCTCTATTACAGAAAGCGGAGCAAAGTGTTAGAACAAATTTCAAATATTCAATATGTTGCTTTTTCTCACAAATCTCAGGATTTTTGCAATTCCTGTTCCTTCCATCCCGATCACAATGATGGCTAAGTAGGTAAAATTTATAAATTGGTTTTTCATGCTGGAGAAAGAAAGCATGAATAGTTGAAATCAAATGCAGTTCATACAATATATGTGCCAAAGACTTTCACAAATTACTCTATATTAAAGGTTTCATTCACAGAGGCAAAAACGCAGCAATGGGATTGCCTTGAGTCGATCGACCGGACCGTGTTCAGGGAACTTTTCTTTCCTAGTAGCAGCTTTAGTCACTACTCCACCACCACCGCATGGTCAATATCCCCCTCTCCAGGGGCAGCTGAAATACTCTTGTCAGTTGGGTGTAGAGAAGAGAGAAGATGTTTGCTTTTTAGTTAAACCAAGCAGTATTTAATGTCAGAACACAAAATAAATTACCTGGGCGGAATCAGCAATCCCAAATTTTTAATAAACAACTACAGATAAAAGTATTCAGATAATTTAACTTACGCTCCATCAGTCGAGTAACATCACTCTGCAGTTTCGCAAGTGAGCCGTTTGTCATTTTAGAATGCTCTATTACAGAAAGAGGAGAAAAGCGTTAGAACAAATTTCAGATATTCAATATGTTGCATTTCTTTACAAATATCGGAATTTTAGCAATTCCTATTCCTTCCATCCCTAGCACAATGATGGCTAAGTAGGTAAATTTTATGAATTGGTTTTTACTGCTGGAGAAAGAAAGCACGAATTGTTGAAATCCAAGTTAGTTTCTGAAAGGAGCGACGTCAAATTTGGGAATAGGCTGTCATTGATAGCAGAGCAACTGGATCCAGAAGCTACTAATTTAGAGATAAAGTTTCAATTCTGACGTTGTATCTAATAGTTTCTGTTCAAATTTGAATAAATCTAGAACAAAGCAATTAGCAGTAATGATAAAAAAACAACTTGTTGAAAATACAGAATGTATTGATTTCATCAGTATGGTGAGAGAAGACTATTTCGTGACCTTATTCTTTTTGTATATCTACCCGATCTGTAGCCCACTCCTTTGAAAGTGTAGTTGGAGATGCCTATTCAATGCCCTGAGCTTCCGACAATCAGTACCTGTGCTCAGGGCTACATACATCACTTCTCTCCGAACATTATGTACTGCTTTAATGCAGACCTGAAAGACAT
This sequence comes from Hypanus sabinus, assembly GCF_030144855.1. Taxonomy (NCBI): domain Eukaryota; kingdom Metazoa; phylum Chordata; class Chondrichthyes; order Myliobatiformes; family Dasyatidae; genus Hypanus; species Hypanus sabinus. The sequence goes on from NC_082721.1 coordinate 75,387,718, forward strand.
TTTGTATCAAAACACAATATGTAATTATGAAAGAGGCGATCGTTCATTACTAACACAACAAATTCCTTGAATTGCCATATTGGGCATTCTGATGACATTCATAGTGTCTGCATCCTGAGAACAGATTAGCAAAATAAATACGCTGAAATATAAAACAGAAAATTTGCAGATGCTGGAAATACAAGCAACACACCCAAAATGGTCGAGGAACTCAGCAGACTAAGTTTCTCGGACCGGCACGTCAACTGCATTCTTTTCCATAAATGTTGCCTGGCCTGCTGAATTCCTCCAGGATTTTGTGTGTGTTGTAGTAAGTTAAGTTTGATTGGCAGGTTGGGTTCCTAAATTGGTAAAAAGCCGATATTAATGTATCAGAAAGGGATTGGCAAGTGTAGATTGGTAGGGGCTATTTTGTGGCAAGAGTGTATTTGGTGTTTGGGATGTCTGGAAAAAGTGAAATTTTGAAAGCACAAAGCTTGTATATGGATTTCAGAACGCAGTGTAAAGATAAACTTGGTTTTCAAGAGATATCGAAGCCCTGGCGAGTAAGACGAAGGGATGTATAGCAGGTACGGGAATTAATAGAGTGCTTATGGAATATAATAAATGCAACAGAACACTTAAGAAATAAACCAAGTGGGCTAAAATAAGGAATGAGGTTCTACTAACAGCCAATATGAAACTGAATCCTAAGGAATTAGTTTTCTGCAAGATCAGAATGATAGTCCATGTTTGAAGCCAAGACATGAGTAAGACCTTAAATAATTTTGTACATCCGAATTTACTAAAGAGCCGGACACAGTGATTATAGAAATGAGGCAAAGCAGCATCAAATTCATAGACTAATACAGCGTATAGGGGATGTGCTGCTTGTTATCCTAATTCTGATCAGAGTGAATAACTTTATAGAGCCTACAAGCTGTTCCCTCGAACCCTACGGGAAATAAGTGCAGAAATTGCCGGGGACTGAGCAAAGTTATTTGAATCATCATTAGCGATTGATCAGGTACCAGAGGATTGGAGGATAGCCAAAGTTGATCTGGTGTTCGAGAAAAGCTCTAAAAATAAAACAGGAAGTTATAGCCCGCTGAGCCTGACGTAAGTAATAGTAAAGTTATTGGAAGGCATTTGAGGGATCAGATACGTATGTATTTGGATAGACTTGGACTGATTAACAATATTCAGCAAGGTTTCATGTGTGATAGGGAATGTCTAATGAGTCTTGTAGAGTTTTTCGAGGATGTTACAAGGGATATTTATAATGTTAAGGTAGTAGATGTTATTTACATAGACTTTAGTAAGGAATTTGTCAAGGTGCGGCATGGGGTTTGGTCCAGAAGGTTCTGCCAATTCCTTCCGAGATGAAGTAGTAAATTGGATTAGGCTTTGGATTTGTGGGAGAAGACAGAGTGTGGTAGTAGATAGTTTTCCTTTTTCACTGGAGCTCTGGGTCCAAAGTTGTTTGTCATCTACAATATATAAACTGCTTGGATGATAATGTGGTCAACTTGATCAGCAAATTTGCAGAAGACTCCAAGATCAGGAGTAGACAATGAAGAAGGCTAATATAGCTTGCAACGGGATTTGCACCAGCTGGAAAAACTGGCTGAAAATGGCAAATGGAACTTAATATGGACAAGTGTGAGCTGTTGCTCTTCAGTTGGACTAAGCAAGATAGCCCTTCCACAGTGAATGGCAGGGCAAGAAGAGTGTGGTAGCACAAAGGGTCCTTTGAATACAGATCTTATTATTCGTTGAAAACGGAGAATTGGGTTTATACGGTCATTAAGAAAGCCCTTGGCACATTTGCCTCCATAAATATCAGTATTTAGTGCAGGAGATGGGAAATTATCTTGAAGTTGTATAAGATTTTGCTGACGTCTCATGTGGAATTTTGTGTGCAGTTTTGGTCTCCTACGTACAGTGACGTGTTGCATTTCGGTAGGACTGAGCAAGATAGCTGTTCCACAGTGAATGGCAGGGCAAGAGCAGTGTGGTAGCACCAAGGGATCTTGGAATACAGAGCTATGATTGATGGAAAAATTGATTCTCGGGTACATACAGTCATTAAGAAAGCTTTTGCTACATTTGCCTCCATAAATCATTATTTAGTGTATGAGATGGGATGTTATCTTGAAGTTGTGTAAGATATTGCTGAGGTCTCATTTGTATTATTGGGTGCAGTTCTGGACAGATGCATACAGGAAGCATTTAAGATTGAAACAGTACAGAATACATTTACAAGGACGTTGCCGGGTCTGGGATACCTGACTTATAAGGGAAAATTGATTAGGTTTGAACTTTATTCCTTAGAACGCACAAGATTGAGAGATGACTTTGTCTAGGTATACAAGATTATCAGAGGTATAGATAGGGTAAATTCTAGCATTTTGTTTTCTCCACTGAGGTTGAGTTGGATTATAAACATAGAGTCATGTGTTAATGTTGAAGTGTGAAAAGTTTAATGGGAACACGAGGGCACTCAGGGAATTCTGAGCGTACGGTACAGGTTGCCAGAACAATTGGTGCATGCAAACTCGATGTTTCAGAGAAGTTTGGATAGATACATGAATGGTAGGCCTACGCAAGGCTATGGTCCTGCTGCTGGTCGATAGGAGTAGGCAGTTTAAAAGGTTGGGCTCAGACCAGATAGGCCGAAGGGTCTATTTCCATCCTGTACATTTCTAAGATTCTATTTCTTGATGCAAGGGAGTCCAAATGTCATACTCCAAACCATACTCTGCAAACAGTCAGACACGTATGTCAATGGACGTTTATGCAGGGACATGTCGTCACAGGCATTTTCACGTATGCAGCAGGTAGGTTCAAATGTAGACACACTTGCAAATTTCACACTCCTTCATTCTACCCTACAAGCCAATAATAAGTTTTCTGGTGCTGTTGGGAAAGTTTTAAACTAATATGGCAGGGGGATGGGAACCCACATAGTAAAGAATAGGGATGTAATGCAGGATCCAGAACTAGAGTTACTGAAGAAAAAAAAGAAAGAGTAGAGTGCATAAAATAAAAAGCAAAAATCGCATAGGTCGCTAGATTCTAAAAGGACAATGAGTATAAGGGCACTTTATCTCATTGTCCATAGTATTAGAAACAAGGTTAATGAACTTCTGGCACAGAGCAGTACCACGGCATTTGATTTAGTGAACATTACGAAAACCTTGTCGCAAGGTGCAGATGACTGGGAATTAGATATCCAAGGGTATCAGGTAATATGGAAACATAGGCAGGAAGGGGAAGGAGCTGGTATGGCGCTCTTAATCAAGGATGAGATCAGCGCGATTGTGAGAGACAATAAAAGATCTACAGTGCCGAATATTGAGTCCATTTGGGTAGAGATTAAGAATAGCACAGGGAGAAAATCACTGGTGGTGGTTGTCTCTTGGCCAGCTAATAAAAATATAGCAGTGGCAGAGGCGATTAACAAAGAAATAACTGAGGTTTGTGAGAGGGGAAAGGCAGTTGTCATGGGGGATTTTAACTTGCACATAGATTGGTGAATCAGGTTGATTAAGGAAGTTTTCAGGAGGACTTCATAGGATGGATCCGTGATGACTTTCTTGAGCAGTATGTTAGTGAACCTCCAAAGTAAAATGTTATGTTACATCTAGTCCTCTGCAATGATACAGGTAAGATTAACGATCTTGTAGTCGGGGATCATCTTGGAAAGAGTGATCATAGCATGATTGAATTTCGCATACAGATGGAGGATGAAATAGATGTAAATCGAGTTTATTGTGCTTGGACAAAGGAGACTACAACATGATGAGGTAGGAATGGCTAATGTGCATTGGGAGCAGAAGCTATTTGTTAGGACAATTGAGGAACGGTGGAATACTTCAAAGAGATTATTCACTGTACTTAAAAGTATATTCCAGTCAAATGTAAAGACAGCAACTGTGGGTAAAGCCAGCCTTGGATAATTAAGGATATAAAATATTGTATCAAATTAAAAGCTCATGTTACTAAGTCGCAGAGTATTGGGAGACAGGAGGATTAGAAAAACTTTAAAAAGCAAGGAAGAACAAATAAACAAGAAATAACGAAAGGAAGATAGAGTATTACTGTAAATTAGAACAAAATATAACAAACATTTAACCCCCTGGGTCGCCTCAGGCTCGCTCAGCTCGTTCCCGTCCAGGACGAGCAGCCTTCGGCCCCGCCAAACTGGGTAATCAGCTGGTGTGGATGCTGTGCGATGTCCCTGCCTCGCCCAAAAACAGACAGTGCACCATATGCGATTAAATGAGTACAATTTATAAAGGTTACTGTAACTGATTAATAACGATACAGTAAATATGAAAAAAAAAATAAAGAAAAGGCGCCAAACTTATCAAAGTCCAAACCACTTCTTGCACAACAGTTGGAGCTCAATTACTGAAGTATTCTGGCCACCATTCGATCCCCTCCGAACTCCTCGACTCGCAGCTTAGGACCATCCAAAGTGGTCAACCAAGCCCATCTAGCTTCATCTCCTCTCCTCGGAGTACGGTCTGGCCTCGGACCCCCGCTTGGGGTCCGTTCCTCGCCCAGCTTACAGCATCGCGTCCTCTCTCTCTCACCCCCTCGCGCCGATCTGCCCAAAAGCCCGCCAACAATAGCTTACAGACTCAGAAGAAAGAACAACATTAATCCCAGCTGGTTTACAAAGGAATACAACTCTCGTTATCAGTAAATTTTAACCCAAACAAGCTTCCAGCACTCTCTCGCAACAAAGAAGCACTCCTACTTTTAACAAAACAAAGAAACCATTTTGATTACATACACAATAACAAAGAAAAAAGAAGAAACCCCCTTTACAAACATATAGCAAAAGCGAATATATAAAGCGGAAGAAGGTGGCTAAAGTCAATGTAAGGCCCTTGGAAGACGATAAGGGGAAATTGATTTTGGGTGAGAAGGAAATGGCTGAGGCATTGAGCGACTATTTTGAGTCAGTCTTCACGGTGGAGGACACTTCCAATATGCCAAAGAATGATGCTATGGACAACATGGGAGGTGAGGACCTCGATAAAATCACTGTCACGAAAGAGATAGTGATGAGCAAACTGGAGGGCGTGAAGGTAGATAGTTCCCTGGTCCTGATGGAAAGCATCCTAGGGTACTGAGGGAATTGGCGGAGGTGATAGTCGACGCATTGTTAAGCATTTGCCAATATTCTTTACTCTCTGAGAAGGTCTCGGCGAAATGGAAGACAGCAAATGTCATGCCACTCTTTAAAAAGGGATGTAGGCAAAAGACGGGCAATTATAGGACACTTAGCTTAACATATGTAGTCGGGCAAACGCTTGAAGCTGTCATTAAGGAAGAAATAGCGAAACATTTAGAAAGGAGTGGTTTCATTAGACAGACGTAGCATGGATTCAGAAAGTGCAGGTCCTGTTTGATAAACTTACTGGAGTTCTTTGAGGACATAATGAGTGCAGTGGATAGAGGGGAACAGGTGGATGTCGTATACTTGGATTTCCAGAAGGCGTTCAACAAGATGCCGCACAAGAGACTTATAAATAAGATATGGATGAATGGAGTTGGAGGAAATGTATTGGCATGTATAGTGGATTGGTTAACTAATAGAAGGCAGATAGTTGGTATAAATGGGTGTTTCTCCGGTTGGCAGTCAGTGGTGAGTGGGGTGCCACAAGGTTGGTACTGGACCCACAGCTGGTTACCATTTACATTGATGATTTGGAAGAGGGGACTATGTGTAGCGTAGCAAAATTTGCTGATGACATTAAACTGACTGGAAAAGCGAATTGTACAGAGGATGTGGAGAGTCTGCAGAGGGATATAGATAGGATAAGTGATTTGGCCAACTTCTGGTAGATGGAATGCAACACTGGTAAATGCGAGATCACCCACTTTGGAAGGAATAGACTTGGGAGTGCTTGTTCATTAATCGCAAATAGTTGGCTGGCAGGTACAACAGGTACAATGGAATGTTGGCCTTCATTGCTATAGGGATTTAATTCAAGAGCAGGGAAGTCATGCTCCAAATGTACAGGGTACTGGTGAGGCCACACCTGGAGTACTGTATGCAGTTCTGGTCTCCATACTTGGGGAAGGATATACTGGCTTTGGAGGCAGTGCAGAGGAGGTTCACAAGGTTGATTCCAGGGATGAAGGGGTTAACCAAAGAGGAGAGATTGAGTCACCAGTGACTATACTCTCTGGACTTCAGAAGAATGGGAGGCGATCTTTTAGAAACATACAAAATTTTGAAAGGCATAGATAAGATAGAAGTAGTAAAGTTGTTTCCATTATTAGGTGAGAGTAGAACTAGGAAACGTTGCCTCAAGATTCAGGGGAGAAGATTTAGGACAGAGTTCAGGAGAAAGTGTTTTTCCCAGAGAATGAAGAAATCTGTGGAATTCTCTGCCCAGGGAAGCAATTGAGGCTTCTTCATTAAATCTACCCAAGATAGAGTAGATAGATTTTTACATAATAGGGGAATTAAGGGTAATGGGAAAAGGCAGGTAGATGGAGCTGAGCTTGCAGACATATCAGCCATGATCTGTCAGGAACGGGGACAGGAATGCACCCAAGTGCAGGATGCAGGCACTGAAGTACTAGGGGTAGGACAGGAGGGGGATGCCATGGCATGTAAAGGGTAATGCTGGGGTTCAGGCAGACAGACAGTCTTGGTCGGCAGGCAGAGCAGGATCCCAGAGGTCGGGCAGAAGAATCCCAGAGTACAGGCAGAAGACAGGTTCTTGAGGTAAATCGCTTGGCTGGAGGAGAGGCCCCCCCGTGGGCGGTCCGCATATATCCCGGGTAGGTCCGCCTCCCAGGCGGAAGCACGAAGGCCTGGGCAAGACGCGGACTCATAGGCGGGTGCGGGGCACAATCCATCCGAAGCGGGGGGTGGGGGAAGGGGCAGAACGCCCCGCCGGGCAGCGGCAGTCCGTCCGGACCTGTCCGACGGAGGCAAAGGGGTAGAACGGGAACTATATCCAGGGTGACCAGCACGACAGCTATGATCACCAGATAACTCGAGAGAAGCAGGCAGTCAGCGCGACAGTGCGAGCAAGGCAAAACGGGAGCAGCGGGACCAGCGCATGCGAGAAAAAGCAGGGGACAAGACAAACATGGACAGAACAAATGCAGAGCAGGTTGGAACCCGGGCAGGGTAAACAGGATGCGGAACAGATCAGAACCCGCGTAGGGTATACAGGATGGGGAGCAGATCAGAACCCGCGCAGGATAAACAGGATACGGAGCAGAGTACGGAGCCGGCAGACAACAGCAGGTTACGGAACAAACGACCACCCACCTGTCTCAGTCCCAAGGCACCTTATAAACAGCTGCAGCTGAATCGGCTACAGCTGTACCTCCTTAAGCCAGGAGGATCCTAACTGGCTCAAGGGTGACGGGAGGGACAGCTGCAAGATCCAGATTCTGGAGTCCGCGGACCGGATCAAGACCCGGAACGCGTATTTCGGACCGGACCAGAACCCGGCATGAACTTATTGAATGGTGGGCCAGGCTCGATGGGATGGATGGACTACTCCTGCTCCTATTTCTTATGTTCTTATGCAACCCTGCATAACACTGGCCTTCAAATCATCCCTCCAAAGTTACTGCACCACAGAGCCAATGTATTTCCGTAAGCGCAAGTGAAGCGTAGATAGTAGTGAACATGATAACTGTTATGACATCGTTTGCATGACCCAACCTTAGGGAGCAGAGAGCAAGTGGAAAACAACTGAATGCGGACGAGATAGGGGTTGGAATGATGGTTTAAAACAGAGGTTCTTGCTTGTCCAAACGTTGTGGAAGGAGGCGGCGTGTGCTTTGGACATGGAATCTTTTTGGAATCCATGGTTTTCAAAAGGTCAATCTGATGCTGATGTCCTCAATGAATTGAAGGATTTAGCACAAGAAGAACAGAGAAAAATGGAGAATCTAGAAATCTGGTTTCAGCATGCATAGAAATATAGTAGAATCCCCAAGGTCAGTTGAAAACAACGGAGTTTATATTTCGTCTCAATCGGAGCGAAGGTTAAGAGAAACAGGGCATGGATGGAGAGAACAAAGAAAATATTTGTGGTTGTATGACGGCGAAGCTTTGCCAACGTTTCCAAATGTGTCTAGTTAAAGATTAATCTGGTCAATTAGATGGACAACTATAATTGTAAGGAAAATGGCCCGATTGAAATCGAACTCAGATCGCTGGGTTGAAACTCCAGCCCCCTGTACCATTGAGAATTTTAAGTGAATCCAATTGCAGAACCTGCGATGCAGACATGGGTTAACCTGCAGAGCAGATTAGAAATCAAGTTTTACTTTATTTTTGCCAGCTAAGCAAAAAAAAACAGACCTAGGAAAAAGCAGGAAACGATTTCAGCTCAAAATTGCAGTAGTCCAAACACAGACTCACTAATCCAGGACCTTGATCTAAAAGAAGTTCCAGAAATGGCAGGCGGCAAGCAGACAAAAAAATCACCGAAAAGAGGCGGAAAATATCAGAGGCTCTTGCTGCACTACAAGATCACACTTTAAGACTGGGGAAAATAAATTTGAGGAATCAGGAATTAACTACACAGTCTTTAATTTGGAGCAGGCGCAGTCAACGACCTATCCAGTCGGTTCTGAAAAACACCGTGTGGAACTATGCCTGCTCCTGCTGGGCAACACGGAAATAGACGGGACGACCGATCAATAATATTCCTGATTTTTCATAGTGGCACCATAATAGAGTTATTCCTCCCTTGATGTATGCGTGCAGTTTATAGGTTTTTCTCAGTGAGTGTGAATACTAATATGTGTGTCGTGTGTAATAAATAGAGGAGTCAATGCATTGAAAAGGATGAAAATATCGGTTAGATTCTGAATAGTTTAAAAATCGGTCATTTTTAAATTGGGAAAAAGAAAATTTGCAACAACAGAATTATCCATTTGCTTAGGAAAGTCAGGAGAAATATTGATACAGGCAGATAACTCTTTACTAGAAATGGTGAACAGAAAAAATACTGCGTATCTGAAGTCGAGGTGGTGTTACTCGCCCTTACATTTCCCTGCAGTAGAAGAGTAAGGGGGGGGGGCTAAATACAAAAACGGCAAGGTGAAAAGTGGAAAGGAGAATAAAAGTGACGGGCTGCTGGAGGTTTACTATAAACATCATCATCTTATTGCGTATCATTGGGATACAAATGACAACGGAACAATAGGATTAAATGTTTTAGTGAGTCATGTTACTAATGGAACACGCTGGGCAACATACAGTTGGGAGCTACGAACCTCTGCACTTGAAAGAGTGCACTCAACAGATAGTACTCTACAGGTGTAAAAGTGAGAAAATGGAATATAATTCATACATGAAATGGAGTAGAAAATAAAATCGAGGGAGCAAAGTTTGATGGAAGCTTTGACTGTTGGGTTTCAATGGCGGAGAAGGAACGGGCGGGGAGCATCGTTCATTCTACTTCTTTTACAGCTGCTCTAAGCAGCAAACTTTTTCAAGTTTTGAAAACTATGCTGGAAGTTAACTGTTCTTTAATATAATATGTACCTCAAACAAACACAAACTACAACTTACAACACAAGTAAACGTTGTCAGGCAGTCAAACCAACTGACAAATACAATGGCAAAAGTGAAACATTTTGATTAGACGGCATCGGCATTCAGAGGGCGGGAGTTTATTAAGAATGATCTACCAACTTCCATTCTGTGTACTTTTTATGATTTTTAACAGTGCTGCAACTTGAAGCGCAGACCATGTAAGTACGTTGAAGCCCTAAAATGTTTCAAAATTATGATTGTGGTACGGTTATTATTTTGAATATTTCTGGAGAATATTCATTACCAGAATTTATTACAAGATACTTCATAATTATATTATATATTTCAAAATTATATTCGCATAACTTCGAACTTATCCTAACAGAATTTCAAAATTACATTGATATTGTATTCCAGCTACATGGCAACAGTGACTATGTGAGTGAGAGCATTTCAGAAACTGCACCGATGTGTACCCATGCAACTTCCAGGCAACAATGGTGGATTGTGGAGAGGTGACCATGGGAGCTACCATCAAGCCATGTTCGTTGTGTCACAGCAGCTATGCTCCAAATCTGTCTGTAGCATCAACGCAGATGTGAAATCTATGGATTAAGCACCGGGCATCTCTGCATGAATCACGTATACATGTTAATACGTTTATTTTTTCACACTTATTGCTGATGTGTATGTCTAATTGTTCCTTAAGCTAGGGTTCTCTACCAGAGGTCTGGAGCTTTGAGGGCTGATTGTCTTGTAGTATGCTCTTCTAGTCCGAGATTTTTATTAACGATCTGGATGTGAGTTAGAAGGGTGGGTCGGCAAGTTTGCAGACGACACAAAGGTTGGTGGTGTTGTGGATAGTGTAGAGGATTGTCAAAGATTGCACAGAGACATTGATAGGATGTAGAAGTGGGCTGAGAAGTGGCAGATGGAGTTCAACCCGGAGAAGTGGGAGGTGGTACACTTTGGAAGGACAAACTCCAAGGCAGAGCATAAAGTAAATGGCAGAATACTTGGTAGTGTGGAGGAGCAGAGGGATCTGGGGGTACATGTCCACAGATCCCTGAACGTTGCCTCACAGGTAGATAGGGTAGTTAAGAAAGCTTATGGGGTGTTAGCTTTCATAAGTCGAGGGATAGAGTTTAAGAGATGCGATATAATGATGCAGCTCTATAAAACTCCAGTTGGGCCACATGCGGAGTACTGTGTCCAGTTCTGGTCGCCTCAGTTTAGGAAGGATGTGGAAGCATTGGGAAGTGTACAGAGGAGATTTACCAGAATGCTGCCTGGTTTAGAGAGTATGGATTATGATCAGAGATAAAGGGAGCGAGAGCTTTACTCTTTGGAGAGAAGGAGGATGAGAGAAGACATGATAGAGGTGAACAAGATATTCAGAGGAATACACAGAGTGGACAGCCAGCGCCTCTTCCCCAGGGCACCACAGCTCAGTACAAGAGGACATGGCTTTAGGTTAAAGGGAAAGAAGTTCAAGGGGGATATTAGAAGAAGGTTTTTCACTCAGAGAGTGGGTGGTGCGTGGAATGCACTGCCTGAGTCAGTTGTGGAGGCAGATACACTAGTGAAGTATAAGAGACTATTAGACAGGTATATGGAGGAATTTAAGGTAGGGGGTTATATGGGAGGCAAGGTTTGAGGATCGGCACTACATTGTGGGCCGAAGGGTCTGTACTGTGCAGTACTGTTCTATTTTCTATGTTCTATGAGATCTCAGATGCTGTTCCTGAGATTTGCTGGAGATACTCGCCCAGTCCTGGTGTCGCCATCGGGATTATTCTGGCTTTACCATTTCACATCCTTTACATCTGTTCTTTCATGCCCTGGCATTTTCTCCAGTTGCTCATTTTACTTCTTCCTGATAGTACTGTCAATAGGGATTGCAACAGTTATAATTATTACTTCCTACTGTTTCTTGTCCAGTTTTGATATGGCTGGTACCTGCTTATTTGTCTGTATTTAGAAATCCCACAGGATCGTAAATTTGTCATGCTCCACTGCCTTACAGGTGTTTCCCATTTGGACTTAGGAGCGTTCAATCCACATTCAGTGCAGATGTTCGTGTACACAATTTCCTGGAACTTGGCTGTGCCTTTAAATTAGGTTCTCCCTGCCTATTTTGTGTACGCTGATTGTAAGTGCTGGATGATTTCAGTGAAATCCTCGTACAGACTGCATCGTTACTCTTGTCTGGTGTGATACACCCCTGCTTCCATTGCTCTCGTGCGTAGCGCCTGCTCTTGCTCAGCCATGAGCAGCTTCTCTGTGTTGTCCCTCGACTCAGTTCTGCAATTTCCAGCCATTGGTAGGCTTTTCTTATGCCAGAAACCTCTAATATCTGGCGCCGGTACATCCCATGCAGAGGCTTTTCTTGATATGGCCCTGGTCCTCTGGCTCTTCCATTTCCATATCCCCCACCTGCTGTCAGAGCTATTCTCCCAGCAGATGATCATTGGAGGCCATCTTCCTGACATACTCATGGATGAAAATACGAAACATCCTTTGTGGATGGACACCGTTGATGTGGGAGTGTGCAGACTGACATCCATGGAGTACGGCCCTTCTGGGAAGACAGTCAGAGATTCAAAAATGTATTTACGTTGGACGCTCTGGAGATATCATGGTCAAATCTGCAGTCATTGCCGCTCTCAGTAAAAGGGGTAAAAATTACCCTGTTTAGTAATTCCCATAGTAAATAAGGAAATGTTGAACCATTCTTCAGTGTCATCACTCTGGGCCCAGAAACAAAGTCCAGGTGGACATTAATAATATTTGGCCCCTCTGGTAATGCATTTGTACCAAGGCAATAGATATAGATTTGGGACAGATGTTTCACAGCTCATTCCTCAAATGGACCTTCAATGAAATTTAGCATTGCACTCGCTTTGTCTGACATTCTCTTGCGGCTCCATTCATTTTTTAATTTTGCCTGAATCGCGTTTCCTCCTTTCCCCACTATTTACGCTGGGAAGAGGTTGGTTTATTGAAGAACTGTCAGCAGCATTCAGTTCCATCAATCACGCTTCCATTATCTGTGCCCGGTGTACCGAATGTCCAGGCAGGACCAGGGTGCGTTCGTACCAATACTAACTACTAAGTGAAATTCCTGTGGCTGAAGGCATAAACGGATATATGCCTAATGTGGGCAAATGGCATACATTTAGATAGGCAACGCTGTCGGATGGGGAGGCTGGCACAAGAGCTATTGGAGGAGCAATGGGACCGATTAAGTGTTAGGCAGCTTTGTCGGAGACTTATGTGTCACAGCGTAAACGCTTCTTGCGTTGCCGATTGCTTCCCACAGCTCGGGAAGCAGAAGTCATCCATGTGGCGAAGAAGGGACCCGTGGGGAAATGCAAACTTCCCCGCCGCATTCGCAAACCAGGCAAAGAAATCAGAATCAAAATCAGGTTTAATAACAACGGCAGCAGTACATTGAAATACACGGAAATAAAAACGATGAATTACAAAACGGTCCCAATTAAAGTGCAGTTTTAATCTTTACGCTATGCGATTTCCGGAACTTCTACAGTACCCGAAGACGGGGAGTGGATTGAGGAGAACGTGTGGATGTAACTCGAGGAGAACGAGACAAAGGTTGTATTGAGAGGACACAGACAAGAGGAGCAATTGGGAGATCGCAGGAGAACACGGGAGCAGTTGCAGCCCTGATGAACGGCCAGCGATGAGATCGGATAGTTGCAGGCTTTCTTGGGAATCAATTAACTACCCCAAATTGACAAGGAAACTACAGCAAAATGACTGGGCATCACAATAGAGATCCAGGCATTACTGCTGGGCCTCAGCTATTCCTCTTTCCGTTAACAATCTGCAGGATGTAAAGTGCTCCTTATGCAGAGTTTGCTCCAACACAATCTATAAAATTTCCTCCCCAGTAGCTTTACAAACTTACTCAGCTTAACAACAATGCCAAGAGTCACCACGGACATCAGAAGGGATACAATCAGGAGAGCGCAGATGATCCACGGGAAGAATTTTCCTTGGATAGGCTCGGCTCGTGGACCACGAAATCCTGCAAAGTACAACAAAATATCGTCACTGCAAGAACAAGAGGGAATCGTTCAGCGAAGAGGCTCGAAAGCTCATTTGGGTTCTGTCTGAAGAATGTGCAGAGGAACTGAGTGCTGTTGCCAACACTAGAATTCCTAAACTATTCAATAAACGTGGCGTCATGGTAAGCATCTTCACTCACAGCAGATAAAAAATCCAAACTGCGTGGAGGCGAGGTTCTAAAAGTTCTTTACCATTACACACAATACCACTCGCTCAGATAAGAGCGACGTTGAAGGAGCAGAGTTTATGGCTATAGCCACCACCAATACTCAAACCCGGATCACCAATCTGTCAACATTTGACAATCAGTCTACTAATATTCTGGTTCTTTTCTTTCTTAATGTGTAATTGTTTCCAACTCATTCGCTAAAACGAAAGTACAATTACTAACCTGTCTTCCATTTCCCCAGCTGAAAACTGTCTTCAGTGAGTTCATAATTATTACTTGGGTCCATGTCCTTGGCATCCGCACCCACTTGACTGAAGAACATTGGAAGGCGAAATGCAGTTTTTGTTCGTAAACTTCCTCAAACCGAACTTTCATTATTCCGTGCATGTATAAATTTATCATTTTTCTGCTGAGTTCTATTAAATGTAACACTTCTGCTTCCGGACGGCCTGATCTGCAGAAAAACAGGGTCACGTGTATATACACTAAACCGGGAATCTTTGCACACAGCTATCAGGACATGAAGGCACTGACTCTCAGTCGGAACTCAGACCTTACCATCAACCTCGTTATGATCCTGCACCTCAGTATTTAACTGCACAGCGCTTCATCTACAGCTGTTAAAATTTATTCCTTATTTTTATTCTTATATCTTGCTCAGTCTTGGTGCATTTCACAATAATTTGATCTTCATGAACTGTACACAGGGCATGCTTTTCATTTTATCCCGGTACAAGTGTCAATAATAAACCAATCCTTCGTGACAAGATATTCGTTTGTTAAAATATCACAACGATTTCCAAGCGAATTGATTATTCACCTCGTTCATAGAAGTCGTTGCATTCAAGAGACCGATGGTACGAAGTGCGGTGAAAAACTAAATTCAGACGGAGAGACACTGAAACAGATTAATCAGATTGAACTTGAAAAAGAACTCTGCATGGAGGTTAACTAATGTTCTCATGCTAAGAACTAACACTGACACTGCGTCTAGGAAGCAGTAGCATATTAAATAAATGTCAATCCGTTTCCTTTCACAGAACGAAGGCTAGGGTAAGCAGAAATATGCCTGCCCCTGTGCTTTGGTTAAGACTACATGGCAGAGTCCGTGGTTGTGACAAGGGCCCCCCACCCCCCACCGCTCCCCTAGGAGCAGATCCCGTCCCAATCCAGAAGATTCCAGACAAGGTCCAGAATCTGGAAAGATGCCAGAAAGCGCCGCATATACCAAACAACAAATAAACCAAGCGGGAAAGAGGGGGAGAGGGTCACTGGAGCGAGTGGGGATGAAGTCATTGGCTTAAATTAGAACACTGGGTGAATCTACATCGATGATGTTAGGCGCAACCAATATGAGGATATGAGGTCGCCTTCTCTACTACGAAAGGCCCCACGTAACATGGGACCAACTTGCGGCTCTTAAATTTCAAAGTAAGATCTTTGATGTTATCATTTTAGTACAACTGTTTGGACTCAGCACGTAAGAGAAATTGCAAAGGAAGTACGGTGGGCATCTACTTCCGTAGATGTTTGCGAAGATTTGGAGTGCTATCTAAAACTTTGAAAAACATCTATACATGCAGTTGTATAACAGCCTGGTATGGAAATGTCAATGCCCTTGTACAGAAAAGCCTACAATCAGTAATATATATGGTGCAGTCCATTACAGGTAACACCGTCCCCACTGTTGAGCGCATCTACATGATATGCTGCCGCGGGAAAGCATCGTCAGGGAGAACCCTCTTCAAGGACATACTTTTTTCTCGATTCTGGCATCAAGAAAAGATACAGGAGACGCCGACTCACACCAGCAGGTTCAGAAATCGTTATTACCCCTCAACCATCAGGGTCTTTAAACAAAGGGCTTTACTTCACTCAACTTTACCTACACCAAAAAATGAATTTTTCCCACAGACTGTGGAATCACGTTCAAGAGCTCTCTATGTCATATTATTAATATGTTTTGCTATTTTTTTCATTTTGTTTTCAGCTCAAGCTGAGATACGGGCATAGCCAAGCACACTCATTTCTCAATTGCTAGGAACTTTTGGACTTCAGGTGAAGTTCAACATTGTGGCTTTCTGAAGATTTACTTAAATATTGCTGTGCAGGCCTAATAGTTCAATGAAATTTTGTCGTGAATTTGAGATGACACGAGTTGTAGATTGGGACAATAGTAATGTTAATGGACAAAGTATTTCAATTTCTTTTTTTATGTCAACATACTTCTGGTCTTTTCGTTTAGTGATTTCTGTATGTTGTGTGTGTGTGTTCGAATGGCTATTTCCATTAAGTAAATAGTTGCTTGTTTATCGTGTAAGATAATACCTGGACAGTTATTATGGATTGTTCTACTGGTAATAATGGATCCATCGTAATATAATTTGTGAGTTTGTATTTTACTGCAAAATTTTGGTGAGTAATGTTTACCTGTTGATTGTGCACTTATAAGTAATCAGATTGAGTCAATCTTTTGCAGTATTGTAATGTTTTCAAAAGTTTCTGGTTTCACTTAACATCTATAACCTTGAATTTGGTTGTCTTTTATTGACTATCTTGATTGAGTGTGTGTGTGTGTGTGTGTGTGTGTGTGTGTGTGTGTGTGTGTGTGTGTGTGCTTGCGTGCTAATAACCTGCTCCTTTATTGACATAAGAATCATCTCTATTTCTGGTCAGAGCTCTCCAAACCTGAGATTCTTTGGCGAAATCCAGTCTGCTCAGAACGTGAGCATGTATTCCATGGATTGTTCATACTCTTCCATTGGTTGACTTTTTCTATCGTGAGCCCTGCCCTGTCTCTACTTGATCTTTTAGCGTTGGACCAACTGTTCAGTAACATAACCTCCCACGCCAACGCCAATCCCTTAGACAGGAAGTGCGGTGATTGGAATTCCTTGTGGCGTTCCACGGGGGCAGGGCATGCTCTTGGAGGACAACTAGAGGTTATTGTAGGCAATGTCTTCCTAAATCAGAGTTGTCTCCAGATTCTCATTCACTCTCTCAGTATGGCTTGATGAGAAGCTGGCTGTGGCTCTCAAAATAGAATAGAAATCCTTCCAGGAACGGAATGTGAACTGGGAATTTCAATCAGGTGTTATGGCTTGAGAGAAGAGCCATGCATCTTGAACATGTGCTGAAACTCGAGCCGACGGGAGCTTTACAGAACCGAAGCACAATAACTGGAAACACCATAGTACTTGCTAACCCTAACCCTAATTTGTTTGATATGTGGAGAAGAATTAATCCAAGAGAAAGAGATTATTCATTTTATTCAAATAGACATAAAACTTATTCAAGGATTGATTTTTTCCTATTATCAATGAATATTCAGGATAGAGTGAAAAGTGTGGAATATAAAGCAAGAATACTGTCAGATCATTTCCCCATGATAATGACAATGATAATGATGGATAAGGAGGAATGGATATACAGATGACGATTTAATTCAATTTTATTAAAACGTCAAGATTTTTCTGATTTTCTGAAAAAAACTGATCCAATTTTTTGGATACAAATTCATATTCAGTTGATGATAAATTTATATTATGGGACGCGATGAAAGCATATTTGAGGGTTCGGATAATAAGTTATAATTCTAAAATTAAGAAGGAATATATGGTAGAAATAGATCAATTAGAAAAAGAGATTACAAAACTAGAAAAAGAATCCCAAAGATATATGACAGAAGCAAAACGAAGACAACTTGTCAATAAGAAGCTACAATATAATACACTCCAGACATATCGAACAGAAAAAGTAATTATGAGAACTAAATAGTGATATTACGAATTAGGTGAAAGATCACACAGGATGCTTGTTCGATAGTTGAAAATAGAGCAGGCTTCCAAAACAATAAATGCAATTAGTACAAGTGCAAATAAAATTACTTATAAACCTTTAGAAATTAATGAAAGTTTTAAAAGATATTACTCCGAATTATATCAATCAGAATCACAAAATGAGGTTGCTGAGATAGAATTTTTTTTATCACAAATAACTCTTCAAAAATTGAATTCGGAAGAACAGAAAGGAGTAGATATGCCCTTTATATTAAAAGAGGTTGAAGAAGCTTTAGGATCACTCCAGAGTAATAAATCTCCCGGAGAAGACTGTTTTCCGCCTGAACTTTATAAAAAATTTAAAGATTTATTAATCCCTCCCTTTATGGAGTTAATATATCAAGTGGAAAGAACACATAAACTTCCACAATCTTTTTCTACAGTCATCCTAATAGCATTTCCAAAAAAAGATAGAGATCCTTTAAAACCAACATCATATAGGCCTGTCTCTTTGTTGAATACGGATTATAACATAATAGCAAAAATTTTATCTAATAGATTATCTAAATATTTACCAAAATTAATACATATGGATCAAACAGGCTTTATTAAAAAGACAATCGGCGGATAATGTAACTCGGTTACTTAGTATAATTCATCTGGCGCAAAAGAGGGAGCAAATTAGTGTGGCTGTTGCTTTGGATGCTGTAAAAGCATTTGATAGATTGGAATGGGACTTTTTATTTAAGGTATTGGAAAAATATGGGTTAGGAAAATCCTTTATAAAATGGATTAAAACTTTAAATTCTGGTCCCAAAGCTAAAGTAGTGACAAATGGTCAAATTTCAACATCATTCCAGTTAACAAAGTCAACTGGATAAGGCTGTCCATTATTAACTGCCCTACTTGTATTGGATATAGAACCATTCGCTGAATTAATTAGAACCGATCCAAATATTGTGGGCTTCAGAGTTAACCAGGAGTAATATACGTTTAATTTGTTTGCTGATGATGTTCTGATTTATTTAACAAACCCATCGCATTCATTGCATAAATTATCTTTTAGATTGGAAGAATTTAGGAAAATATCAGGATACAAAGTAAACTGGAATAAAAGTGAAATTTTAACCCTTGCTAAAGGAGATTATAGTCAAAGTCGATTAGTAACTGAATTTAGATGGCCGACAAATGGTATAAAATATTTAGATATAAGTTGATAATGATATAAAGAATTTATATAAATTAAATTATTTGCCATTATTGAAAAAAATACAAGAAGATCTTGATAAATGGATGATGTTACCAATAACATTAGTAGGTAGAGTTAGTGCTGTAAAAATGAATATATTTCCTAGATTACAATATGTATTCCAAACATTACCAATACAACTGCCCCAGAAGTTTTTTCAAGAGTTGAATAAGTGTGTGAGGAAGTTTCTTGGGAAAGTTAAGATGTCAAGAATATCGGTGGAAAAATTGACATGTAAATTTGATCTAGGAAGGTTACAACTCCCAAATTTTAAGAATCATTATAAAGCAAATCAACTCAAATTCATTACATCTTTTTTTGATGAAGAAAAACCAGCATGGATTGGAATAGAGTAGATAAGATAGGAGAAAATATACCAGAAGATTTTATATATAAATGGGAATCCAAATGGATACTGGAAAAGCAAGAATCTCTTATAGTAAAACATTTGATCGATTTAGGGAATAAGGTAAATGTGGATGATGAGATAAAGAAATCTTTATTAGCAAAGACAACCATAATACAAAATAGACTTATTCCTTTTACTATGGATAATCAACTTTTATATAACTGGTTACAAAAGGGGATCAGATATATCGTTGGCTGCTTTGAAGGAGGTATATTGATGTCATTTGATCAATCAAAGGTTAAACATAAAATATCAAATAACAGTCTTCTGTTATTTTCAATAGAAGGCCTATTTGAGAGATAAACTTGGTCAAACAATGTTAATGCCAAAACCTAATGAAATAGAAACTTTAATTCAAAAAGGAAATAGTTAAAAAAAATTACGTCTTGTATGTATAATTTGATTCAAAAACAGACAATTAAACCAGGAATTCATAAGTCAAGACAGATTTGAATATTAAAATTGATGAAAAAAAATTAGTCAAGACTATGTCTTGATAGCATGACAAATACAATAAATGTCCGACTTAGATTAGTACAATACAATTTTTCCATCAATTATATATTACACCACAAAAAAATAAAAAGAATAAACCTAAATTTATCCGACCAATGTTTCCGATGTAATCAAGAAATCAGTACTTTTTTACACTCTACTTGGTCTTGTTTTAAAATTCAATGTTTTTGGATAAATCTAAGACTTTTACCGGAACAAATTATTGGAATACAACTTCCACATAGCCCAATATTATTTTATTAGGCGATATTGAAGGGATAGTACCGAAACCTAAATTGAATAATTGAACCTAAATTGAATAATCAGAAAAAAATTATTAAAATTGCATTGGCAGTAGCCAAAAAAGCTATTGCAGTTACTTGGAGATCAGATTCATACTTAACTATGGACCTTTGGAATAATAAAATATATAGCTGCATTCCACTTGAAAAAAATTACTTATAATTTATGAAATTAATATGATATATTTTTGAAAATTTGGCATCCCTATCTACAAAAGATAGGATTAAATATATAGGCCCTTTGAAGATAAAATTATTACTTATTTGGGAGAAAAAAATTAACGATATATAGTAAAGTTACTTTGAACTCCATGGAGCAGTTGAGGATCCTTCGATATCTAGGCAATCCTTTTTTCTTTCTGCTTTCTTTCTTTTTTTTTCTTTTTATTTTTAGACAGGGATGTTAAGGGGGGAAGGGTTAAGGGGAGTGGGAGGGCTAATATTAATTTTCATTACTCTATTATTCTATTCATTTTATGTAATTCTCTTAAAAATTTAATAGAAAATATATTTAAAAAGGGCCCCTCCTAGGGAGTAGGACGTAGGGCCGGGACTCGAAAATAGAATACAGAGAGACAGTTCCCAACACAAGGAAGCAGCAAACAGCCGGGCCTACCTAGTGAAGGCACGGACACTGAGACGGTTGCCAACACAAGGTAGTAGGAAACGGTCAGACATACCTATCGAAGGCGTGGACACAGAGACTGTTCAAACAACGATAGGGAGTTACTTATATAGACACAACAAGACTCTGGTCTTGCTCCGGCAGTAGAAGTTGACAGCAATAAAGGCAAAGATGCAGGCAAGGTTGCAGGAAAGGCTTCAGGCAAAGGTTTCAGGAGGTAGGTGAAGGGAAGAGAACAGTCCAGCCTCACGGTAATGGCAAAGACACCCTGGCTTACTCAACAAAAGCAAGGACGGGAAGGGACAGATCCAATCGCAGGCTAACAGCAAAGACAGCCTGACTTACCCGACGGAGACGAGGACAGGATACTGATGAGACGAACCCGCACCTACACTCGAACCCAGGGCGACTTATATTCCCAGCCGCAAGATGAGCATCAGGTGCCTATGATGAAGCCCAAGTGAAACAAGGGACAGCTGGAACACCCGGCACCCGGTGTAAATGGACCAGATTGTGACCCAGAATGCGGACTTCACCGACCAGACAGTGACAGAGAGGAGAAATCAAAGGCTGCGATGCAGAGACAGCGAGCAGAGTGGACCAGTAGGGCGCTGACGTGATGCCGTGTTCTTGTCACCACTTGGTCAGGCAGAAATGAAGTTGTAGACATCCTGGGATGAAGATAACCACCAAAATTGTCCCTTTATGAATTCCAGGGTCCGTTGAATTTCCAAATAGCCAACAAGAGTGGAAGAGTTATCAAGGCCAGAACTTTGGGGCGCACAGTGACCAGAAGAAGCAGCTGGTTGGGAACACCAACAACTCGGCCTGTATAACTATCAGACTGCCCCTCACCTCTGCGTGTAGTCCCCAAATCACCAGAGAAGCAATTCCTGAGCGAGGAAGTACGAGCATTTGAGAAGCATTTTCCTCAAAGTTGCCAAATTGGTGGGAACCAGCAACGGCACTTGCATTCCTGCTACCAGAAGGGTAAGTGAGGTGAAATTGAACCGGGTACGAATCAGATTTTCATGGTCCAGTCCGTGAAGACCGCATTCGAGTTCAGTCTGGTCCATGGACTCCGGATTCCGGGTCTTTCAGCTGTCCCTTGTTTCAGTTGGGCTTAATCATCGGCACCTGATGCTCGTCTTGGCACAGGGAACATAAATGGCCCTGGGTTCGAGTGTAGGTGCTGGTTCGTCTCATCAGTATCCTGTCCTCGCCTCCATTTGGTAAGTCAAGCCGGATTTACCATTACCCTGCAGTTGGGTCTGTCCCTTCCTGTCTTTGCCTCTGTTGGGTAAGCCAGGCCATCTTTGCCGTTCCCCTGAGGCTGGACTGTTCCCTTCCCTTCTCCTTATTTCTGTAGCCCTTGGCTGCTACCCTTTGCTACTTTTAGACTGAAGTCTTTACTGCTACCTTTTGTCTGGAGCCTCGCCTGCGTCCTTGCTTATTCTCGCTGTAAAGTTCTAACACTGGAGCAAGACCAGAGCCTTGCTGTGTCTCAATAAGGAAACGTCTTTCTTTGTTTGGAACTTTCTTTGTATCATCAGCTTCACTAGGTAGTTCCGGACGTTTGCCGCTACCTTGTGTTAAGTACCGTTCCGTCGTGTTCAGTTTTCTGTATATGAGTCCTGGCCCTCCGTCCTGTTCCCAAGGAGGGAACCTAGCTCTGTGTTCTGTGTATCAGTCCCGGCAGTACATCCTGTTCCCAAAGAGGGGTGATGGCTCTGTGTTCTGTGTTCCTTTGTCCCAAGACGAAGGCTCTGTGTTCTGCGTTCCTGTCTCCCAAGTCTGAGCTCCATTATCTTCATCTGGCCCAGGAGTCTCGCATCCTGCCCCCACGTCCAGTTCTGTTGCCTTGTCACGTCTTGTCTGAACCTGGATCTGGAGTCCGAGCCCAAGTCAAGACCCAGGTTTCAGGTCCTTGTCCAGTCTCTGGATCGGAGTCCTTGTTAGGTTCCCAGTTCCTAGTTCCTCGTCCGGGTCCCGCTTTCCCAGACTAGTCCTAGCCGTGGCCCTGTATCCTAGTCTCGCCCAGGGCCTTTGTCTTGTCCAGCGTCGTTTCTTTCCCACTTCCCCTGCTTTCTTGACACATCTAGTCCTATTCCTAGTACTTCAGTCTCTGTGTCTTACATTTGGGTCCGCTCTCAACGCCCACCTTATGGCAAAACGAACCAGCCATACATGCACCCAGCAACGCAGACACTGCCGTCTATCTCTCGTCATTCTGGGTTACCTCCTGATTGAATACTAAGTACCCCACCCGCCCATGTCGTCCTTAGTCCTGGAGAGCCTTTTAAGTCGCCGGGAGGCTCTCATGGGGGGTGGGGTACTGTCATGGTCGGATCTGTGAAGTCCACGTTCCAGTTCATTTGAGTTCCATTTTTACTCCAGACTCCGGGTCTTCCGGCTGTCCCTTGCTTCAGTTGGGCTTAATCATAGGCACCTGATGATTGTCTTGAGGCTGGGAATATAAGTGACCCTGGGTCGAGTGTAGGTGCTGTTTCGTCTCAACAGTATCCCGTTCTCACCTCCGTGGGGTGAATCATGCCGGCTTTGTCATTATCCTGCGTTTGGGTCTGTCTCTTCCTGTTCTTGCCTCCATTGGGTAGGCCAGGCCGTCTTTGCCGTTTCCCTGAGGCTGGACTGTTCCCATCCTTTCCCCTTCTTTCTGTAGACCTTAGCTGAAGCCTCGCCTGCTACCTTTCTCTTGGAGTTCGCCTGCGTCCTCGCCTATCCTCGCCATCAAGTTTTTCTGCTGTAGCAAGTCCCGAGCCTTTCTCTGACTAGATAAGGAGCAGTCTTTCCTTCTTTGCAACTGCCTCTGTGTCCATGCCTTCGCGAGGCAGGTTTGTCTGTTTGCCGCTATGTTGTATTGGGAACCATCTCATCGTGTTCAGCTTACTGTGTATGAGTCCTGGCACTGCATCCTGTTCCCAAGGAGGGATCCTGCCTCGGTGTTCTGCGTTCCTGTCTCTCAAGACCAAGGCTCTGTGTTCCACGTTCCTGTCTTCCAAGACTAAGGTTCTGTGTACGGCATTCCTGTCTCCTAAGACCGAGGCTATGTGTTCCAGTCTCCCAAGTCCGAGTCTGAGCTTCATGTCCTCATCCAGCCCAGGAGCTCCGCGTCCTGCCCCCACTTCCAGTTCTGTTGCCTTGCCACAGTTTGTCCGAGCCTAGATCCAGAGTCCGAGCCCGAGTCAAGGACTAGGTTCCGGGTCCCTGTCCGGTCTGTGGCTTGCTGTCCTTGTCCAGATTCCAAGTGTCTAGTTCCTAATTCCTCGTCCAGGTCTCGCTTTCCTAGTCTATTCCTAGCCCTAGTCCTGTATCCTCCTAGTCTCGCCCAGGGCCTGTGTATTGTCCAGCGTCGTTTCTTCCGCACTTCCCTTTATTTGTTGACACACCTAGGCTTGTCGCAGATACTTCAGTGTTTGTGTCTTGCATTTGGGTCCGCTCTCAACGCCCACCTTATGACACAAATTGCATTGCACATACTGTATCTATCTTTGAAAGTATGAGTTTTCCCTGAAGATGTTCACACGCAGAGGCAAGCAGATCAAGAGGGCTGCACTTATTCACCATGTCGTAGTTGAAGGGACTTTGATCAATGCAGGGACGGAGCTTGCCATCCCTCTTGCTCACGAAAATGAAGCCCACCCTGCTGGCGAGTTTGACAGACGGATAAACTATAAGAACAATGCCTCTGTGGTTTATTATTCCTTGGCCACTGTTTCAGGACGAGTAAGAGGAAAGAACCTGCCCTGAGGTGCATTAATACCGGGTAGCAGGTCAATAGCGCAATCATACGTCCGATGTGGAGGCAGGGAGATGGTATTCTTCTCACTGAAGACCTCAGAAAATTCAACATATTGAACTGTAACACCAAACAGGTCCACACAAGCAGTTGGTACATGAGGCGATACGCTGACAGGGGCTTGGGTTGGATCCAGACCGGTAGACAGGCATGCCAGTGCCCAATCTTGAAACGCTCACCGATACGTGGGTTGTGTCAAGAAACCCAGAGAAGCCCAAGTACTATTGGTAATTCAGGCGATATAACAAGATAGAAGGAGAACTGTTTCCTGTGGTTCTCTTCTAGCACAACCTGGGGAGATGTTGTGGAAAGGCCTATCCTGCCTGTGCCCCGGAGACCGGCCATCCAGAGCCTTGATCTCAATATACTCTCTCAATTGTTGATTTGACGTTCCCCACCTTTGAAACAGAGGTATCCATGAGAATTCCTGCTGCCCCGGATATATTTTTTAAGGAAAATTGGTCAGAAAACCCTCACGACAAGGGAGCTGGGAGAATTACCGATTTGGAGAAAATGCTTGCCGGTAGAATTGACACCTCCTAATTTCACTTCTTCCGATGGTTATTCTCTTTTACCGAGCGCTTGGGATATGATTCTCTGAAGTGTCCTGGAGCGCCACAGAAGAGGCAGTAAGCTGTTCTCTTGCGCCGATCACGTTTCTCCTGAGACAGGTGCATGCCCCACCCCCACTCCCCACCTACTACAGGACCTCCGCGGACTCCGTACTAGGAAACTCTGTGCCTCAAGTAAATCTTGTCTTCATTAAGTATTGAACAGTCTAAGAGATTCAAGGCCCTTGTTTATATCTAAACTACTTTATGCTCATCATCACACGATCGACCTGGCTGGACATGGAAAAGCAGCTCACACTGGGAAAAGAAATTACTGCAGCCATCGGGATAACCGAAGGGACTGCTTAGTGTAAGAATACTAGGTTCTGATTCGGAAATTCTCAGGGGATTTGGGCATTAGAGGTTGAGGCTGATGACACTGTTAAGCAGGAAGATGTGGGATATGTTGGGAGTGGAACTGTCCTGGTTGATGCTGCAGAATTGCGGCAGCGAATGCGGCAATGACAGCCTGCTGATCCTGACGTCCGGCAGCCGTCTGCTGAACCATGGCAGTGAGGACGGTAATGGCTGCCACAAGATTCTGGATGTCTGTGGTAAGTTACTGAACGTTCGCTGTGAATGGAGACACCTGTCCTTCCTGATTAGCCTGGGCTTGCCTCTTTGACTGTAGTTATCGCACTGCGTGAGGAACTTCTGCCAAACAATTCTCTATTGATTTTAACTTCTCTTTCAAGAGTTTCGGTTTGGGTTGAGCTTATCGTTTGTTCAATGCCTGTGGATGTGCGTGAGCTACCTCTGCCAACCAAGACTGCACTAACTTTAACGTTTCTCCTCTCTTTCCGTTTTCCTCATTCCGTCTTGATGGTCGACCCCTGCTGACAGGGGTATGCGGTGATGATCTAAATGCAGTTGAAAGGCCTAGATCGAGTGGGTGAGGAGAGGATGTTTTCCATGGTGGTAAAAATCTAGGACTGAAGAGCATATCCTCAGATTAGAAGGCTGTCCATTTTGAACTGAGATGATGAAAAATGCCAGCAGAGGGTGGTGAACCTGTGCAATTTGTTGCCGGAGCCGCGGTTGAGGCCACGTCATTGAGTGTATTGAGGGAGGAGGTTCGCGGGTTCTTGATTAGTCGGGGCATCAATAGTTATGGGGAGAAGGCAGGAAACTGTGTTTAAGAGGGAAATGGTTCCGTAATGAGGAAACGGCGTAGCATACTAGATAGGCCAAATAGCCTAATCATGCTCTTATACCTTGTGGTCCTCCGGTCTTATGCAGAAGGTTAGCCAGCATATTTCTTCGTCTACAAGAACTGCCGAGATGATCAAATAGATTTCTGCATTGTGAATTTCCTGTGATCACCTGGACTGTGTTGTAAGCACAAGCTCAATGCCCTTCCCCTGTAGGCATTGCAGATAACCCCTGCTATGATATCAAGTGGACGACAGGAGCAGATAAGTTATTCTGCGAGTTGTGCTCTGCTCTGCCTCCCTGAGAGTCGACAGTCCCTCAGAACAGTATGATCAAACACTAGTGACAGATCCTCCTGCAAGTGTTATTTAATGTAGTAAAATAGTGTCAGTGATTGTATGCTACACTCAATTGGTAGCCAGGGTACTGAATGTGACTCCAAGTTGGCATAGAACGCAGAAACTTTTTGATCTTGAGTAGTTCCACAAGACATATGAGAAGGGAGATCATCGTAGCACATCTCAAGGAAATATTGAGAAGTTAAAACATAGTACAGTATAACATAGGTACAGGCCATGCAGACAACAATGTTTTGTCAACACTGCTAAAAAGCAAATCAAAAACACCCAAACACATATCTTTCCTACCTACATAAAGTTCTTATTCCTCAATCGTCCTTACGTCCATGTGCCTACCCAAATGTTTCCTAAAAGCCTCAACTGTATTTGCTTCTTCCATCATAGTAGACAGCGCATTTCAGGTATACATGAATCTGAGTCAAAAAACATGCCCTTTGAACCTACTCTCTCTCACCTTCAATGTATGTCGTTTAGTATTAGACATTTCCACCCTGGGAAAAAAGATACCGTTTCTCCTCTATCCATCCTTCCCATAATCTTATAAACATCTATCAGATCTTCCGGCAGCCTCCGACACTCAATAGAAAATAACCAAAGTTTATCCTGCATTTCATGATAGCACGTTCCTTCTAAACCAGTAAACCTTTTCTATACACTCTCCAAAGCCTCAACATTCTTCCTATAATGGTGGTACCAGAACTGCATGCAATAGTCCTGATTTGGCCTAACCAGATTTTTATCAAATCGCAACACAACCTCCTGCATTTTGAACTCAGATCCTCGTCTAACAGCAGTAAGCATTCCATAAACCTACGTAACTAGCTAAATTGCATGTGTAGCAACCTTCAAGGAGCTATCATTTTAGTTCTCAAGATCTCTCTGCTCAAGAGCAATGTTAAGGACTTTGTCCTTAACAGTCCACTGTCTCCTTGCATTTGCCCTACCGTGGAGCAAAATCTCATATTTATCTGCATTAAACTCCATTTGCCATTTCAGTCCATATTTGCAAATGCAATATATTGGACTGTGTTAATTTCAGGTCCTTTAGACTACCCACAACTCCATATATCATCTGCAAATTTAGTAACCCTCCAATCTATATTGTCAACTAGATAATTTATATACATCACAAACAACACATATCCCTGAGGAACTCCACAAATTACAGACCTCCTTCAAAGTCTGTGTTTCTGGATTAGGTTCTCATGATGGACTTTGACAATCGCCTTACAAAAGTTCATGCAAATACTACCCTTTCCCAATCAAACTCTCTAGTACCATGTCAAAAATCTCATTCAGCTTGATAAGGCATGATCTGCTATTCACAAAGCCATACTGGCTCTCTCTAATTAGGCCATGGGTTTACAAATGCTCATATATCCCAACCCTAAGGATTTTCTCCAGCAGCATCACAGCAACTGACATGACACTCACTTGCTATCCCATAAAATCATAAGAATAGAGTTAAAACATTCAGCCCAACAAGACTGCTCCATCAATCCATCACGGTGATCCCAGATACAACTCAACATATACACCTGCCATCTCACCATATCCTGTAATGCCCTAATCAATCAGGGTAAAAAAAAAATCCTCCTTACATCTGCTGTAAAGGATCCACCCTCAATTTTGAGGCTGTGCCCTCTAGTTCAGGATACCTCCAGCGTAGGAAACATCCTCTCCACATCCACTCGATCTAGTACTTCCAATATTCGGTAGGTTTCAGTGAAATCCGTATGCATTCCTCTAAGTTCCATTGAGGCATAAAGCTCACTTCAATTCAATACATCCTTTCTGAGATATTGGACCCAAAACTGTTAACAATACTCTCTTCAGCCTGACTAGCGTTTTTTAAAGGCTCAGCATTATATCCTTGCTTTTATATTCTATTCCCCTTGAAATAAATGCCAATATTGTGTTTGCCTTCTTTATCACAGACTCAACCTGTACATTAACCTCCTGTGAGTCTTGCACGAGTACAAGAACTCCTCGGCCCCTCTGCAACTCTGGTCTTTGAAACATCTAGATAATAGTCTGCACTATTGTTCCTTTCACCAAAATGCATTTCCCAACACTGTATTCCATCTGCCACTTTTTGTCTATTCTTACAATTAGTCTCAATATGAAAATAAGTGGTCCCAGTACTGACCCCTGAGGAGCATCACTGGTCACCTGCAGCCAACCAAAAAAGGCCCATTTTATTCCCACTCACTGCTGCCTCCTGTCTGTCAGCCATTCTCCATACATGCCACATCTTTCCTGTAACGTAATAGCCTCATGAGCGGCACCTTAAACAATCGCTTTCTGAAAATCCAAGTATATAACATCAACTGCATCTCCTTTGTCCACCCTGCATGGTACTTCCTCAAAGAACTCCAATAGATTTGTCAGGCAAAATTACCTTTTACCGAAACCATCCTGATGTTGACGTATTTTATATTTTGTCTCTAAGTACCCCAAAACCTCATACTTATCAATAGACCACGACACTTTCCCAACTACTGAGGTCAGGATAACTGACCTATAAAAACTTCTCTTTGGCCTTTCTCCCCTCTTAAGGATGTGAGGATGTTATTAAACATGTTGATGAAGGTAGATCAGTAGATGTACTGTATATGGATTTCAGCAAGTCATATTATAAGGTACCCCATGCAAGGCTTACTGAGAAGGTAAGGAGGCATGGGATCCAAGTGCATCTTCTTCTGTGGATCCAAAATTGACTTGCCCACAGAGAGCAAAGTGTGGTTATAGATGGGTCATATTCTGCATGGAGGTCGGTGACTAGTGGTGTGGCTCAGGGATGTGTTCTGGGACCCCTACTCTTGGTGATTTTATAAAAGAGCTGGATGAGGAAGTGGAGGAATGAGTTTAGAAAATTTTATGATGACACAAAGTTTGTGGGTGTTGTGGATAGTGTGGAGGGCTGTCAGAGGTTACAGTGGGACATACGTAGGATGCAAAACCGGGCTTTGAAGTGGCATATGGAGTTTAACCCAGATAAGTGTGAGGTGGTTCATTTTGGTAGGGCAAATATGATGGCAGAATACATCATTAATGTTAAGACTCTTGGCAGTGTGGTGGATCAGAGGGATCCTGCAGTCCAAGTCCATCGGACACTCAAAGCTGCTCTGCATGTTGACTGTGTGGTTAAGGAGGCATATGGTGCATTGGCCTTTATCAACTGTGGATTTGAATTTCAGAGCCGAGAGGTAATGTTACAGTTATATAGGACACTGGTCAGATCCCACTTGAAGTCCAGGTCACGTCACTATAGGAAAGATGTGGAAACTATAGAAAGGGTGCAGAGGAGATTTATAAGGATGTTGCCTGGATTGGGGATCATGCTTTATGAGAACAGTTTGAGTGAATTCGGCCTTTTCTCCTTGCAGCGACGGAGGATGAGAGGTAACCTGATAGAGGTGTATAAGGTGATGAGAGGCATTGATCTTGTGGTAGTCAGAGGCTTTTTTCCGAGGGCTGAAATGACTAACCTGAGAGGGCACCTTTTTATGCTGCTTGGAAGTAGGTACAGAGGAGATGTCAGAGTTCAGTTTTTTTTTAATACGCAGAGAGTGGTGAGTGTGTGGATTAGGCTGCCAGCAATGGTGTTGGAGGCAGATACGACAGGGTCTTTTAATAGACTCCTGGGATGGGTAAGTGGAGCTTAGAAAAATAGAGGGCTATTGGTAACCCTAGGCAATTTCTAAAGTAAGTACGTATTCAGCAGGGCATTTTTGGCTGAATGGTCTGTATTGTATTGTAGGGTTTCTATCTTTCAATGTTGCTATGTTTCTAAAAGAGAGAAGTGACATCCGCAATCTTCTAGTCCTGTGGGACGATGCCAGAATTAAGTGATTCTTGAAAGGCCATAAACTACACACCCGTTATCTCTTCAGCAGTGTCACTCAGGACTCTGAGTTGTAGCCCATCTGATCCAGGTGACTTATCCACCTTAAGCCCTTTGAGTTTGCCTAGCACTTTTTGGTTTCCAATAGCAATGGCACTCCCTCCTGCTCCCTGACATTGGTGGACCTCTGGCACATTGTTAGTGTCTTCCACTGTGAAAACAGATGCAAAGACCCATCAAGTTCATGTGCCATTTCTTTTTTCCTCATTA
The DNA here is from genome assembly GCF_030144855.1 of Hypanus sabinus. NCBI lineage: Eukaryota > Metazoa > Chordata > Chondrichthyes > Myliobatiformes > Dasyatidae > Hypanus > Hypanus sabinus. The sequence goes on from NC_082721.1 coordinate 75,418,411, forward strand.
TTGCGTCACTAGCATCAGAGGTCCAATATCAACTCTCACCTCCCTTTTACTATTAATATAAGCTATAATAAGGTATCCTGCTTTATATTATTGGCTAGTCTGCCCTCATATATCATCTTTCCCCTCCTTATAGCTTTTCAGTTCTCTTTTGTGGGATTTTAAAAGCTTCCCTGCTATTTCAGAACTTCTTCCTGTGGGGTGAATGTATGTTGTGCCTTGTGAACTACTCCCAGATACGTCAGCCATCTCGCTCTGCATTCATCCTCCTCCAATGCACGTGGGCGAGCTCCTCTCCCATGCCTGTTATTCCTTTTATTCCATTGTGATACTGATCCATGTGAGTTATGCTTCTCCCTTTCAAACTACCTATGAATTTACTCTTAGTATGATCACTACCTCATAAGAGCTCCTGTACATTCAATGCCCTAATAAGATCTGGGTTATTACACAGCACCCAATCTATGGTAGTCTTTCCCCGAAACAGCTCAAACAAAAGCTGCTCTAAAAAGCCATCGTGTAGGCATTCATCAAATGTTTTCTCTTGTGATCTGACTCCAACCTGATTTTCCCACTCTTACACACAGAAGTTCCACATTGCAATTGTTTCATCACCTTTATTATATGCCTTTTCCAGCTCCCTTTCCAACCTCAACCCCACATCCTTGCTACTATGTGGAGGCCTACATACGATTCCTCTGATGGCTTTTTTTTTTACCCTTACAGTGTCTTAAGCCCACACACAAAGACTCAACGTTATCTGACCTTATGTCACCTCTTTCTGAAAGTATAATTCCATTCCTTACCAACCACCGCCTATGACTTCCTACCTCTCCTTTCAATGCAAACCTGCCAAAATTGGCCTTCTTGCAGTCCCCACTCAGTGATGCTCACACATCATACTGATCAATCTCTAACTGTGCAAGGAGTACATCCACCTTATACCGAAAGCTATGCACATTTAAATGCAGCAACTTCAGCCCTATATTCTTCGCACTTTTGAATTTCCCCTCTGTGGTACAAGTTAACTCTTTGTGGATAATGTATTTGTACCCAGTCATTGGCTTGTTCTTCCTTACATTTATGTTATACCCATCATCTACTTGGAAACATGATGGCTCATTCTCAGATATATCATACTGTTTCACATTCCCCTGCCATATGAGTTGAAACCACTGCCAACAGCTCGAGGAAATCTGTCTGCAGGATTATTGGTTCTACTCGGTTTCAAGTGCAACCTACTCCTTTTCTACAGTTCCCACTTGCCCCAGAAGATGTCCCATATATCTAGAACCCTAAATCCTGGCCCACTGCTCCAATTGTTCGGTCGCGCATTTATCTGCCACCTCATTTTATTCATAACCCCGCTGTCGCGTTTTCTACCTATGCGTTGGTACCAATAGGAAACAATTCTGACTGCTCATCCTCCCTTTTCAGAATATTGTGGATGCATCCAGAAATATCACCAGCCCTGGCACCTGTGAAACAAACTACCATTCGTCTTTATTTTTCCCCATGACTATAGGGTTTCTTATTACTGCTATCGTCCTCTTAAATTCCATTCACTTTTGAGCCACAGGGCCAGACTCAGTGCCAGAGGCACGGCCGCTGTTGCTTCCCCCAGGTAATTAGTCCCCTCAACATAACTCAAAATGGAGTAGTTATTGTTGAATGGGAAGGCCACGAGCATGTTCTCCACTATCTGATGGTCTTGCTTCCCTCTCCTAACAGGCACCCATTTGTTTTTCTTTCGTAGCCTTGTGGTGACTACCTCCTTGGAGCTCCTGTCTATCACTGCTTCATTTTCCATAGCAAGCCGAAGGTCATTGAGCTGCAGTGCTAGTTCCCTAACACGGTCTCTATGGAGCTGCATCTCGATGCACCTGGCGCAGATGTGGTCATTGGGCAGACGGGAAGTCCGCTGGAAATCCCACATCTGCTCTCAACAAAGTTTTGTTGAGACAAAGCCTTACTACTCTGCCTCAGACTACTCCAATGATGACCGATCCCAAGATGACTGCTCCCACCATGACCACTCCACTAGACTGTACCACTTTTTTATAGAGCCTGGCTTTATAAGCTTTTTTGACGGACCTGCAGGGGGACATCTATTGCGTCTGCAACTTCCAGTGAAGATATCGAGGATCCAGTTGCAGAGGGATTTACAGTGGTGCAGGTTTTGAAGTTTTTGTAGGAATGATTATATCAAACTCTGAACCATAGTCAATAAGCAGCATCTGACATATGTATTAGTATCATCCAGGTCATCCAATGCTGCGAGAAGAGCCAATGAGATCGTATCCACTTCAGACCTAATCTATCGTAAGGCAAATTCAAGTGGGTACTGGTCATAATTGAGACAGGAGTTAATACTATACATAACCAACCTCTCAAAGCACATCATCATCGATGTGACTGTCATTGGTCAATATTCCCTAAGACAGCTCATCCTGCTCTTCGTCGGCATTATTGCCTTTTTGAAGCTGGTGGGAACTTCCAACTATTGCAATGAGAGATTGGATCTGTCTTTGAACATACCTGTCATATGATTGGTGCAGGTTAAAACATTTAGAAAAGATCTGAGGAGGTCGCTTCTCCCTGGGAACCCATAGAACGGTGCTTGGGATAGCGGTTGAAGCGGAACAGCTGGGAGCATTTAAGAAGTGTCTCCAAATGAGCATTTCTCGCTTCGGCATGCAGCTATAAGGCCCAAGTGCGGAACGCAGAATTAATACGGATGTGTTTCCACTGCTCAGCATTGATGTTTTAGGTCAGGTGGTTTATTTCTATTCTGTACGTCTCCGTGAATCTATTTTACTCTTGTACACATCGCGATCTCATGCAGCTATTAAGCCACGGACCGTTAGTCATCCATATATCAATTTAGCCCTGTCTGAAAAACTGTAAATATTTTTCAATATTGTGACTTTCACAAAGGTACTCTGTACAACGGTGATGCCGAAAATTCGAAAGAGCAGCACAATGGAGATGGCCAGAACAGTGTAATTGCCCAATGGCAAGAGCTTTCTTCGGACAGACTCTACTGGTCGGTCTTTATATTCTGTAAAATTCAAGTTAAATGTCATCGCCGAGAATACAATAGGGAACTTACCAGACTTGGAGCAGGAGCAGAGAAGCTGTACTTCGCCATCACTTGAAGAATTTAATTGTTCAACACGCATTGCATCGATACTCGTACCGCACAACAGTCAAGAGATCAAAAGTGGGTACAGAATACCAGCGCTCCAATTCTAAACCCGCTACTCGCAAGAAGCCTTTACAATCATTCCCCTATTCCTATCTGCACGTACACTCACCGCTGCCCCATCACGCACACCACAACCTCCACCCTAACCTCCTCGAACTCTCATGACAATGTGACAACATTGGAAATGGGGAGTAGGTTAGCTGGCGCCAAGTCTCTCCTGTCAATCGATACAATCATGATTAATCTGATCCAGGCTACAATCGTCGGTACGAATTCCTTTGAGATGAAACTCAGGTTCTCCCAGGAATTTCAATTCTATCATCTGTTTTTAATTGAATCAAAGCATAATGTAAGTGTATATATATAAAATTATCCCATTCATGTGAACGTGATCTCAGCTGTTATCCTTCATCTGTTCATTCACCAAGATGATACTGGATATTGGTAGTCAATTCCAAGATATTCTTGTGTAACCCTCTCGCCGAAGGCTTGTAATGAGTTAGCCTACACTGTGAATGCAAGCTCCAGTAACATAACTCTGCAATGCACGGCGAGCAAAGATCAAAAGGCTATTTCCAAGAAATAAACATATTTAGGTTAAATATGATTCGGGTAAAAAGAAATACTAAAATTTATATGTTCCTTTTAGGGAAAGTAGGACCGTTATTTGTATGATTACTGACTTACCCATGCAAATTTATTGTTAGTCAGGAGCAATAATTTCACTCACACCAACATCGGCTTAGATTAAAGTTGCATTGACAAAATATTGTCAACTATATCAAATGCAATAAAGGAAAAAGCCCTGCCACACATATGATTTAATCTATAGTCTGTATATAATCGTTGGAGCTCATTGTTGCATAAACAATCTAGCTTCTTCACTAGGTTTACTCATGGTGCCGAACAATTATGCCTGAACAGTCCAAGCAAACTATAAATAAATGTCAAAAAAATGTCCAAGGACAAGGCTTTTGGAACTTCCTCCAAGTTCGTGTAAAAACTAGATAATTGAATGTTATCTGCACGTTCCCTGTGCGACCACAGTCTGCGTCACGATTTTCTTGACAACCGTATCTTTCAAATAAGGTAAATGTTCGACTGGCTTGTTTCTTCTCCATTTCCATTTTCCCTCCTGTCACGATGGAGACAGACACAGTTTATACATAGGAATTCCAATGGAACATTGCAACCTCGACGAAGCACTCTGACCAACGAATCTCATGGCCAAGATCAGCTGCCCTCTCTCTCTCTCTGCTAGGTCTATCTTTGTGTGTGGTCAAGACTTGCTGTCACCAGGTTCGGATGGGAGACACTGAAGTAGGTCGATAGTTCACAGACTTTAATGTGGACAGTGTTAAAGGGAAAAGAAAACAATTAACGCTATATCAAGCAGAGCCATTAGCTAAAATTCTCAAATGGTAAGCGAAACTTACACTACGGCCAAAAAGAACAACAAAGAATAAAACGAATCCCGCTAAACTTGACAGTCCAATTTCTCCGGCAAGGCGGAATACAAGCAGGCAGCAAAGCACCGTTGTGTCCAAGTCTCGGCAAATACGACGACGAAATGAATGGAGTTAAATGCCATCACAATGAAATAATTATTAGCTGACACATGCATATTCACGAGCACACTTTCCGGATCTGCTGCGCTGCCAAATCCGTGGCTGTGTCACGCACTATCTTGTCCTGTGTTACCAAGTACTCCATCACCTCATACTCAGCAATGCTTCTAACATCTTCCCCACCACTGAAGTCAGGCTAACTGGTCTATAATTTCCTATCTGCTGCCTTCCGTCGGGGTCCAGTCCAGAACCTGCGTTCTGGGTCTGATCCGGTCAGCGGACTCCGGACTCCGGGTCTTGCAGCTGTCCCTCCCGTCATCCTTGAGCCAGTTAGGATCCTCCTGGCTTTAGGAGGCACACCTGTGGCCAATTCAGCTGCAGGTGTTTACCAGGGGCCTTGGGACTGAGACCAAGTAGGAGGTCGTTTTGTTCTGTATCCGGCTCCGCATCCCGTTTACCCTGCCCTGGTTCCGACCTGCTCGGTATTTGTTCTGTCCGGGTTGGTCTTGTTCCCCTGCTTTTTTTCGCATGCACTCGTCCCGCTGCTCCGCCCGCGCTGTTTGTCTGCCTCTCCCGAGTTACCTGGGGATCATGGCTGTCGTGCTGGTCACCCTGGACCTAGTCCCCGTTCTACCCCTTTGCCTCTTTAGGGCAGGCCCGGCTGGCCTGCCGCTGCCTGGCGGGGTGTTCTGCCCCTTCCCCCCGCTTCCGATGGGTTGCGCACTGTACCTTCCTAGGAGTTCGCGTCTTGCCCAGGCCTCCGTGTTTCCGCCTGGGAGGCGGCCCTACCCGGGACATACGCGGTCCGCCCGGGGGGGGGGGGTCTCTCCTCCAGCCAAGTCATGTACCCCGTTATTATTTCTCCTGCCTCATTTTCTAGCTGTCCTATGTCCACTCTTTTTTACTTTTAATTTTCTTTAAAACAAAGTTACTATCCAATTTGATATTATTTGCTATTCTGTTTTCAGATTTCTTTTCCCTTCTGATGATTTTTAGTTGCTCTCTGTAGGTTTTAAAAATCCTCCAAATCGTCTATCTTCCCACTAAGTTTTGCTCTGTTGTATGCCCCTGCTTTTGCTTTTACAACAGCTTTGACTTCCCTTGATAGTCCTGATTGTAGTATTTTACTATTTGAGAGTTTCTTCATTTTTTGGAATACGTATATCCTGCACCTTCCAGAAACGTTGTCATTGCTGATCTGCGGACATCCCTGTCAGCAGCTCCTTCCAATTTACTATGGCCAACTCCTCTCTCAAACCACTGTAATGTCCCTTACTCCACTGAAATACTGCTCTATCAGAATTTACTTTTTCCCTATTAAAGGTTCAACTTGAACTCGATCACTGGTTCCTAAAGGTTATTCTACCTTAAGCGCCCTAATCACCTCTGGTTCATTAGTAAATACCCAATAGAGTATAGCTGATCCCCTGGTAGGCTCAACGACAAACTGCTCTAAAAAGCCATCACTTAAGTATTCAACAAACCCAACGTCTTGAGATCAGTTACTGACCTAACTTTCCCAATCGACCTGCATGTTAAAATCTCCCATGAGTACCATAACATTGCTCTTGTGACATGCCTTTTCCATTTCCTATTGTAATCTGTGGTCTACCTCCCAGTCACTGTTGGGAGCCCTGTATATAACTGCTATCAACGTCCTGTTATCCTTGCAGTTTCTTGATTCAAACCACAAGAATTCAACATCTTCCAATCCTATATCGCATCTTTCTACCGATTTGATGCCATACCTTACCGGTAAAGCCACACCACCTACCTCTGCCTACCTTCCTATCCCTCTGATATAACGTGTAATCTTCCACATTCTGCTCACAACTGCAACCATCCTTCAGCCACGATTCAGTGATGGCCACGGTATTTAGATATAATGCTTTGAGTACCGTGTTTGCTCTCCGTCGTGATTCTGTATCCCTAATGTACTGATGCTCAGCCTATTGGTTGCAGCTAAGTCCCGTCACCCGCCTGCCTTTCTTGACAGTCTGACTGCACTCTAGCTTTACATTTTTACCATCTGTCCTACCCTGAGTCTACTCACTCCTGTTCCCACCACTCTGCCAAATTATTTTAAACCCTACCCAACAGATCTAACAAACCTGCCCATAAAAATATTGGTCCCCCTCAGATTCAGGTGCAACCTGTCACTTTTGAACAGGTCATACCGTTCCCTAAGAGATCCCAATGATCCAAGAACCTGAAGCCCTGCCCCCTGTACCAGCTTCTCAGCCACACTTTATCTGGCAAATCATACTCTTTTTACCCTCACTAGCACGTGACATAGGTAGCAATCCAGAAATTACTACCCAAGAGATCCTGCTTCTCAGCTTTCTACCTAGCTCCCTAAATTCTCGTTTCAGGATCTCAATACTTTTGTCTCCTATATCATGGATACTAATATGCACCAAGACATCTGGCCCCTCCCACTGTCTCTCCAAAATATGGTGGACGTGACCTGAGACATCCTTAACCCTGGCACCTGTGAGACAACTTACCTTCCGGGTGTCCCGTTCATGTCCACAGAATCCCCAGTCTGTTCCCCTCACTATCCAGCCCCCTATCACTACCACTCCTTACGTCTCCCTCTTTCCCTTCTGCACCACGGACACATGCTCAGAGCCTGTAACTCGGTCGCCGTAGCATTCTCCCGGGAGGTCATCCCCCACAAAAGTATCCAAAGTGGTATACTTGTCTTTGAGGGGAATGGCCACAGGAGTGCTCTGCTCTAACTGCCTATTTCCATTTCTCCTGAGGGTCACCTAGTTACTCACCTCCTGCAACTTCGAGGTGACTACCTCCTTGTAACTTTGTTCAATTATATCCTCACACTTCCATAGGCCAAAAGTCATCCAGCTGCTACTCCAGATCCCTCACACAGTCTTCAAAGAGCTGCAGCCGGATGCACTTCACGCCGATGTAGTTCCCCTGGAGACTCTTGGTCTCCTAGTTCTCCAACATCAGGCACAAAGAACACAACTCAGCAATTTAAACTGAATTGTAAATTTAAATTGTAAAATGTAACTAAAGAGCCACTTTGCATTTAGAGAAAATCTGCCGAAAATAAAATACCTGAGACCTGAATTGCAACATCTGCCACAGAGAAAATACAACGGGTCGACCTCATTCGACTCTTTCTTGTCAATGTACCCGGAAAAATGCAATTGCTCTTTTTAACCTCAACACAATAAATGCAGCAGATGAGGTACAACAGGTTTACAGCGTCAACGACCTGGGTTAATTCCATTGCTGTCACTGAGGACTTCGTACGTTCTCCATGTGATGCCGTGGATTCCTTTCAAGTACACCGGTTTTCATCCACATTCGCAAAGAGATACGGGTTCATTGGTTAGTTGGCCGTATGGGTGTAATTAGCCAGTAAGGGTTTGCTTTATTAGGAACTACATGGAACCAAATGTATTGACGCGCTGACTATATCTCCAAATGAATAAATAAATAAATAAACCCGCCCAGTCCTTATGGAGATGAAGTCCTATCTCTGTGGTCTGCAACAACATTATTGTACAAAGCAGTATCAGCAGAGCAGATATGAAAACTCGAATTTGCGTACCCATCAATTCATCCCTGGTTCATTAGAGTACAAAAGGGCATACGTAACTGAAAGTGAGCTGCCAACAGATTGAAGCTTCAAGACGAGATGTATATTCCAGAATATAAACGATTGAACTGCATTTAGCATTTACTCTACGTGCTATATGCAGAAAGTTCTAAATGCAGAACTACAAAATCCCAAGACCACGTTAAATGCAAAGGTAAGTTCCAAGAAGAGAGGGGAAGGATGGGAGGGTACTGGAATCATGGTGTGCAAATGCTGTTGTAAATTTAGTCAAGCAGAAAAGTTTATGAAAGGTACAAAAAAAAGTAATGATAGAGATCTAGAAGATTATAGGGTTAGCAGGAAGGAACTTAAGAAAGAAATTAGGAGAGCCATGAGAAAGCCTGGGCGGACAGGATTGTGAAAGACCCCACGGCATTCTACAAGTATGAGAAGAGCAAGAGGATAAGACGTCAGAGTATAGAGCCGATCAAGCGGGACAGTAGAAAAGTGTGTTTGGAACCGGAGGAGATAGCAGAGGTACTTAATGAATACTTTGCTTCAGTATTCACTAACGGAAGAGGATCTTGGCGATTGTAGGGATGACTTACAGCAGACTGAAAAACTTGAGAATGTAGATATTATGAAAAAGGATATGTGCTGTAGCTGTTAGAAAGCATCAACTTGAATAAGTCACCTCGATCAGACGAGATGTACCCCAGGCTACTGTGGGAGGCGAGGGAGGAGATTGCTGAGCTTCTGGCGATGATCTTTGCATCTTCAATGGGGCGGGAGAGTTTCCGGAGGATTGGAGGGTTGCGGACGTTGTTCCATTATTCAAGAAAGGGAGTGGAGATAGCCCCGGAAATTATAGAACAGTGAGTCTTACTTCAGTGGTTGTTAAGTTGCTGGAAGAGATCCTGACAGGCAGGATTTATGAACATTTGGAGAGGCATAATATTATTAGGAATAGTCAGCATGGCTTTGTCAAAAACAGGTCGTGCCTCACGAACCTGATTGAATTTTTTGAGGATGTGACTAAACACATTGATGAAGGTAACACAGTAGATGTAGTGTATATGGATTTCATCAAAACAGTTGATAAGGTACCCCATGCAAGGTTTATTGAGAAAGTAAGGAGGCATGGGATCCAAGGGGACATTGCTTTGTGGATCCAGAACTGGCTTGCCCACAAAGGACAAAGAGTAGCTGTAGACAGGTCATATTCTGCATGGAGGTCGAAGACCAGTGGTGTGCCTCAGGGATCTACTCTGGGATCCCTAATCTTCGTGATTTTTATAAATATCCTGGATGAGGAAGTGGAGGGATGGGTTAGCAAATTTGCTGATGACACAATGGTTGGGGGTGTTGTGGACAGTGTGGAGGGCTGTCCAAGGCTACAGTGGAACATTGCTAGGATGCAAAACTGGGCTGAGAAGTGGCAGATGGAATTGAACCCAGATAAGTGTGAAGTGGTTCATTTTAGTAGGTCAAATATGATGGCAAAATGTAGTATTAATGCTCAGACTCTTGGCATTTCATCATTCGTGGGTTTGAGTTTAGGAGCGGAGAGGTAGTCTTGAAGCTGTATTGGAAGCTGGTCAGACACCACTTGGACTACTGTGCTCAGTTCTGGTCACCTCACTACAGGAAGGATGTGGTAACCACACAGAGGATGCAGAGGAGATTTGCAAGGATGTTGCCTGGATTGGGGAGCATGCCTAATGAGAATATGTTGAATGAACTTGTCCTTTTCTCCTTGGAACGACGGAGAATGAGAGGTGATCTGATAGAGATGTATAAGATGATGAAAGGCATTGACCGTGCGGTTAGTCACAGGCTTTTTAACACGACTGAAATAGCTAGCACAAGAGGGCACAGTTTTAAGGTGCTTAGAAGTAGGTGTACGTTTTTTACGCGGAGAATGATGAGTGTGTGTAATCGGCTGCCAGCGAAGATGGTGATGGCGAATACGATAACGTATCTTAAGAGACTCCTGAATAGGTACATGGAGCTTACAAAATTAGAGGTAACGCTAGGTAATTTCTAAGGTAAGGACGTGCTCAGCACAGCTTTGTAAGCCGAAGGCCTGTATTGCGCTGTAGGTTTTCTATGTTTCTAAAACCCCGCAACCCTGTCACATCTAGTTGTGAAAACAGGCGAGGAATTTAACACCTCAATAAACGACTACAGTCCAGCATCATTCTTACATCGCTGATAGTGGATTCCAAAGGTAAGTGCTGCAGACATGGCCGAAGCTCTACCGAATGAATGCTGAGTGGGCTTTACATCGCGACTACAGACTGAGATTTCTCATCAGAAGGTAGCCAGGCATTATGAGATGAAGAAATGATGGAGACCAGGGAACGGTGAAATTGATAGGACCTGACAACAAATTGATTATAGTAGGACCCACTTTTTAGAGCTTGTCGCATATTTGAACAAGCAGCTGTAGTACAATTACAGGATTTCAATGCACCAAAACACGAGAAACGCTTCATAATGAAATTACTGTTTCTTCGTCATCTCTTGGCCTGAATCTGGAGCATCCCTTCTCCCCTCAACTTAATTTTCGGTGCTACTTCGTCAGTAAGAGTAGAGCAGTTCAGGAATTAGGTTTACCATGTTATATGGTGCAGTCTCCCTAATTCAGCGTTAGGACCATTAGTACTTACCAAACGTTTCCCAAAATTTCGATTTCGATTTTGATTCCTTTTCTCACTGTTACCATCAGGTAGAAGATACAGAATCCTGAAGGCACACACTCAGCAATTCAGGAACAGCTTCTTTCCCTCTTCCATCCGATTCCTGAATGGACTTTGAAGCTTTGGACACTACCTCACCTTTTTAACATACAGTATTTCTGTTTTTGCACATTTTAATAGTCTATTCAATATACGTAATCGATTTACTTGTGTTTATTATTGTTTTATTTTATTTTTTCTTCTTATTATTATTATTATTATTATTTCCTCTCTCTCTGCTAGATTATGTATTGCTAGATTATATCTGGTTGGTTAACAAATTTCACGTCACATGCCGGTGATAATAAACCTGATTCTGAAGTCGTAACGTTGCAGATAGTGACAATTTCAGAAGCGTATTTAATCATAGCTTTTGAGATAATGTCGACAGAGTGGTAGAATAGCGCTGCATTGCAGACGAAATTTAAACTGGGGAACGCAGTATTACGGTGTATTGGAAAGAAAAGCAGAATAGAAATGTTTAAAAAAACGAGACTTGAGTCCAAATAGGATATGGGAACAGAGAGCTGGGGAGTGGGGGCGGGGCGGGGGCCCTTGTGCATCCATTGCTGGTTGTATCAGTACAGTCTGAGAAAGTTTAATAACACGTACTGATCACCAGTTATTAACCATTCGGACCAATGGGATGCGCCGGGTACCGACAGGTCTCGACGCATCTGAAATTTATTTATTTGAGTTTATTAGTGTTGTTTAACTGCAACTTTTATCATTAGATTTTCGCTACATTTCACGCTTGTTATTTAAACACGGTCTCCCAAAGCTTCTTGCCCTAAAGTGACTAGTTTTTGATTTCGAGCCGCACGAGGTTACTGTGTTTTATGTTCTTTTTGAAGTTATTCTGGACCAGCATTCTTCGCTGATTTCTGGATCGAGTTCCGTGTGAACTATAATTCTATGTGCTGAAGTCGCGAGTAGGTGAGCTCTTATACCGGAATTAAAAAATTCTTCATCCTTAATTTCTACTGCTGAGCCCTGAGTTTACTCTGCACCCAGGTCCACTCCTCTGAAGATTGTTAAAATGTCGGACTTAAAGTTAGTCGTGACGGTACAATGCATGGAAATATTCATTAACTGATTTTAAAATAGTGTATGTACCATACCAGGTATAGTTGGTTCCATTTCATTACTGCATATTGATTAATTCTTCCATAATTTCACCATAACTAACTGACAGCGTTGTCATTAGCCAGAATGAATTTGCAAACTATTTTCTGTTTAAAGTACGTATATAGTCGTGAAATTATATGAATTATTAGGTCGATACTAATGTTCCAGGTTTACTCGAATAGTATGTTACTGTCACTGAGAAATTGCTTAGAATTAGGTCAAATAAGTTAACTCATTGGTTCCATCATAACACGTTAATATCCCATTGTGGCAACAATGAATTTCATATCTAAGCCACTTTGAGTAGGGTTGGCTTTTCTAACAGATAACTTTTGAAGACCACGCTGATTACTTCCCATTCTACCTGCAGTAAATGTTCCTGCTTTGTTCAAAATAGAGTGCACTAGTTCATCAGCAAAACATACCAGCAGTCGAATTCGGGAAGAAGTTTCCTTAACCTTTTTAACTTAATGTCAATAGATTTCCTCGAGTGTGGAGTTAGTATTGAGCTCTCCCAGTCTGTGCCAATGTATCACAGATGTTGTTGGGTCTGTTTCGTTCGTGAAACGTAACATATTAATGGACGGTAATGAGGTGCTCAATATATTATTTGTAACATATGTAAACCCTACTGCTTGACTAATCAGTGATACACTTTTCTGAATTTAGAGGACAGTCTCCAAATAAATCCAACACTGATTGCTTGCAAGCGATTTTGTCTTATCCGATAGAAAGCTTGAGAGCCTGCATTCGCAGAAATCAGTTATACAGTGGCATGCAAAAGTTTGGGCACACCAGATCAAAAGTTCTGTTACTGTGAATATCTAAGTGAGTAAAAGATGACCTGATTTCCAAAAGCATAAAGTTAAAGATGACACATTTTTTTAATATTTTAAGCAAGATTACTTTTTTATTTCCATCTTTTACAGTTTCAAAATAACAAAAAAGGAGAAAGGCCGAAGCAACAGTATGAGCTTCTTGCATGGTCAGTACCTAGTAACACGCCCTTTGGCAAGTATCACAGCTTGCGAATGCTTTCGGTAGCCAGCTAAGATTCTTTCAGTTCTTGTTTGGGGGATTTTCACCCATTCTTCCTTGCAAAAGTCTTCTAGTTCTATGAGATTCTTAGGCTGTCTTGCATGCACTGCTCTTTGTCCACAGATTTTCGATGTTTACGTCAGGGGACTGTGAGGGCCATGGCAAAACCTTCAGCTTGCACCTCCTGAGGTAGTCTATTTGGACTTTGAGGTGTGTTTAGGATCATTATCCTGTTGTAGAAGCCATCCTCTTTTCATCTTCAACTTTTTTTTACAGATGGTGTGATGTTTGCTTCCAGAATTTGCTGGTATTTAACTGAATACATTCTTCCCTCTACCAGTGAAATGTTCCCCATGCCACTGGCTGCAACACAAGCCCAAAGCACCGATCCACCCCAGGTGCTTAACAGTTGGAGAGGTGTTCTTTTTATGAAATTCTGCATCTTTTTTTTTCCAAACATACCTTTGCTCATTGCGGCCAAAAAGTTCTATTTTAACTTCATCAGTTCACAGGACTTGTTTCCAAAATGCATCAGGCTTCTTTAGATATTCCATTGCAAACTTCTGATGCTGAACTTTGTAGTCAGGATGCAGGAAAGATTTTTTCTGATGACTGTTCCATGTAAGTCATATTTCTGCAAGTGTCACTGCACAAAGAATAGTGCACCACCACTCCAGAGTCTGCTAAATCTTCCTGAAGGTCTTTTGAAGTCAAACGGGCTTTTTGATTTGCCTTTCCATCATTCCTACTAGCAGTTCTCTCGGAAAGTTTTCTTGGTCTTCCAGACCTCAACTTGACATCCACCATTCCTGTTAACTGCCATTTCTTAATTACATTATGAACTGAGGAAACGGCTACCTGAAAAGCTATGCTATCTTCTTATAGCCTTCTCTTGCTTTGTCAGCATCATTTATTTTAATTTTCAGAGTTCTAGGCAGCTGCTTAGAGGAGCCCATGGCTGCTGATTGTTGGGACAAGGTTTGAGAAGTCAGGGTATTTATAAAGCTTTGAAATTTGAATTACCTAGCCTTTCTTAACAATGACTGTGAACAAGCCATAGCCCTAAAAAGCTAATTAAGGTCTGAGACCATACTAAAAGTTATATGAGAGCTCAAATCTATTGGGGTGCCAAAATATTTGTATGGTGTCTCTTTATTTTTTCACTCTAAAAATGCACAAAACAAAAATAATACGCTAGTGTTGCTTAAAATGTTTTAAGGAATGTTTCATCTTTAACTTTATGACTTTTGGAGATCAGTTCATCTTCTACTGATTTAACTATATATTAATAGAAATTTTGACCAGCCGGGCCCAAACTTTTGCATGCCACTGTATATCCTACAGAAGAGTCGGTAACAGAAATCCTACCCCCAACTCCATGTGACAAGATATGAACAGCTAGAGAGTGCAAATTATTCAGGGATAATTTCATTTTCTTCTTGGAATTTATAGTAGACCAACTGAGTCATCGGAGTCTACAGTGATTGATTGAACAAAATGGAGTATGTCCATGTTAACAGTAGAAAGGTTATGCTGTTTAATTTAAAGCATGATCAAGTACAGCATAAGTAACAGAAGGGGAGTCAATGTCCCAAACTACCCGACAATATGTGTAAAGTATTTCGCACCTATGAGAGGGATACATTGACCTCATTTACCCCCAAAAGCACAGATATGGAGTAGAAGGAAGAAACCCTCTCAGACAACCTCCAAGGGGCTGTCATAGATGAGGAAGAATACAGGCAGGTTGCAGAATTGTGGTTAATGCAGAGAATTGTGAGAAGCAGAAGGAATGGGAAAAGGAAACATTGAGTGTGCTGTACATTTTCAAAGCCACAACGGAAATAAGAGTGGATTGCATAGTTCCACGTAGTTGTCAGAACGTACCGAAAGAGCTAGTGAAGCATATAGGATTTTGGATTTCATATGTGAATAGTGCTATCACAATCCCCCCGAAGGCATCTGAGCCCTCCGTATGCAGACAAGGAAACCACCAATACCACAATATTCCCAAATGCATATCTACTTTATTCAGGATTAAGTTGTTAGTATTGAGATACCAGTAACCAACAAATTTTAATGGATATTAATTATTATAAAGCAGCAGATCCTTGAGCATAATCTTGTAGGTTAGATCCTGATATTGATATGATGTCCAGAAATAATATAGTTGGCTTGGAACAAGAAAGGTTGGCTTTGTCAATGAACAGAAAGAAAATAGGAAAGGAGAGGCCTGTGTGGGACCGGCAGACAATGAGTAGCCTTGGCAACACTCAGATCAATTCATCCACCTGCCTCGTAGAAGTTAGAACTGGCAGCCCATCCTTCTAGAATCAGGTTTGATTCAAATAAGTCCCAGTTTGTTGGCAGTTCTGGCAAGTTACAATTAAAGAAAAGATCAAGACCTGGAAAAAAATCCAGCGGTTACAGACCCAGCCATTAAATTTCAACAAGTTCTGGTAAATTTACAGGATTCGGAAGAAAAGATGAAAGGTGCACAGTGAGGTTGGGAGCTCAGTGTAACAAAAAAAATAGGTGAACAAGACAGGATTACCCAGAGAAATCGGCGGTAACAGAACATTGCATTTTTGATACCCATAGGATTGACTTCGATGGCACAAAGCTACAGTGCCACGCCGATTGCTTTTGGGATCGCCTGGTGAAGTGTAAGAGAGATCTGGCCACAGACCCATCATGCCAATCCCAGCTTCGAGCTGATCATCTGGGGAACAGGAAAAAGGTTTACAAATGTAGCTACCGCCCACATTCCCAAGTATACAGCAGCGTGAAGGAACGTTAGTCTGCTCGTCTTTCACAGATAACAGAATACGTAGAATTGCATGGCCGATCGTACCAAAATCCATTTCTTCTGATCACAGCACAGTCTCCATTACCATTGGGTTGACCGCTTGCCCAGAATCTGAGTGGAAAGGAGAAGTGGTGGAAAACAACAGACATTTAGATCTTGTTAAAAACTATTGCCTTGCCCTGGCAGCCGGAGGTTCCACTGCCGACGGATGGTTACAATTTAGCAGCGACAACATTGACACCATAATTGTGATTCTCCACCATATTTGTAGAATCCGTTGTTTGTTCCTGAACATTCATTTATATAGCACTTATCGTTTATATACAGAATCCTGATTCCCCAACTCCATCCTAACTTCCAATAAACACCAGGACATTGGGGATCAGACGTTAAGGTGAAAACTCGACTGGTTTGAAGTAGTGAGCCACTTGAACTTCCACAGTGTAATCTAAATTCTTCTTAGTGCAAAAGAGCTAAGAGAGTGGATCGCCGACTCACAGTTCAGCCACACTGCATTTTAAATTGGGAAATGAGCTTGACAAGGTAATTGAACCTCCAGTGCAGGAATGTTTAGTGATCCAAACTTCTTAAAGATTTAAGATAGATATAGATAAAGATAAATAGGGACATTACAAAAAGCATTAAATTGGGGTAGAGCAAATGCCGAGAGTATGAGGTAGGATCTATCGATAGTTAATTGAAAGTACCTGATTTTGAGTAAGTCAAGGCCACTTTGTAAAAGTTGCTTGAGGAGTTTAGGACCGATATGAGCCATTAAGATGTAAGTACAAGAATAGCCAGGAAGGAGTAAGGACAAGAACATAAAAGTAATTGATCCCCAGATGAGAAAGTTGTGAACTTGGCTGTTTGGATTTGGGGTTGGCTTGTCCACTGAAGAAAGAGAGGTTATGGTAACTACTCTTACAGTCCAAGGTCACCTCTTGTTGCGATATCAATTCTGTTCCTGGATTTTGTCAAGGAAACTACTTTGCAAAATCCGCTCTCAACCAAATATGTTGAGGGAAAGGCAATAAAAAATCTTTGGGCTTTTTCCCACAGTGTTGTAAATTTATTCGGCAGAGCACTCTTAATCCAAAAATCTTTTTGAAACTGACTGAACTGACGACGTGCAGTTATATCACTCTGAAGATCAATCAAACTCTCTTGAATTTCTGCCTCAACTTGGATGGGTTGTGCTTCAAATGGATTCAAAATACAATCAGGGATACTGAGGTTTAACAAGTCATTAAATCTTTCTTCCATATCCTTGTGTATCTGCTTGAGATGTTTCACATAAGCAGTAAGGTCATCGTCCTTCAGTGTCTCTGCGATCATCTTCAGGTTTGGAAATTGTAAAACATTCCCAACGTCCTATATTGTAGCAATAGACTTCGAGTTTCTTAAGGAAAGAAACAATAGATTCCTTACAATCTATGAGGTTACTGTTTTTGCCCTGTAAGGTCTTGTTTAACAAATTAAGTTTTTGAAAGATATCTGCCAGATAAAATATGTCCACCTTAGCATCAACTAGTCTTTCTCCATGCTCTTTATCAGACATGAAGGAAACTGTGGTATCCCAGAGATTAACAAAACTTTGAAGACAGTCTCCCTTGGAAACTATTGACTCCAATGAAGGTTGCTGCTTGGATATTTCATTGATTCAGTTACCAGAGCCGCCATAAACCCTTGGGGCTTCCCTTCTCACAGTTTTCAGTCAATGGCCCCGTCAAAGTGCCAGGGCCGCCGTTGAGAATGGCTGGTATAACTAAAGGGTATGGCGGGACATAGATCAGTTGCAGATTCAGTGAGACAGGTGGAAGATTAATTTCTACCTGATAAGTGTGAGATGTGGCAGTTTGGGAGATCAAGTGTAAAGAAAAAGTAGAGAGTTCGTGACAAATGCCTTGACAGACCTTGCCATCCAATTTCATAGCTCTGTTTGATGGTGGGAGAGAAGTTTAAGGTTGTCTGCATTTGTTATTCTAGGCATTCAGTTCAAGAATCAGGATGTAATGTTGTAGCATTATAAGATTTTCATAAGGTTGCACCTCAATTATTGCATTCAATTCTTTTTGCCCCATTTCAGGAAGGATGTAAAGGCTTTGGAGTGTATGCAGATAATGTTTACCAGGATGCTCCCTGGTTGAGGTATGTGCAATCAGAGGTTGGGCAAACCAGAGGTTTTCTCTTGCAGCAACGGAGGCTGAGTGGAGATGTGATTGTAGAATATAAAATTACAAAAGGCATAGATGGACGATCAGATTATTTTTTGCAGGATTAAAATATGCAATACTGGGGAGTATGCATTTATTGTTAAAGGAGGAAACTCAGCAGAGTGTTTCACAGAGAGTGATAGGTTCCTGGAATGATCTGCCAGGGCTGGTAATGGGGTAGATGGGATAGGCATGTAAATTTATACAGAATTAAAGATTTTGACTATGTGCATACTGAGGAAGATATTAGTGAAATTAGGCACCATTAGCTTCATCAGTACAGCATCATGGGCCAAAAGGCCTGTTTGTGTGCTGTAATGTTCCACCTTCTATATCTCCTTGCCACCTCCCACTCGAAAATTCAGCAATGTTTCGACATGGGGACATCCAGAAGTAAACTACATTCATCATCATTTGGATTCCTGCAGGGAGTTTATAATGCAGCTGTGTAGGGTATTGGTGATGCCACATCTGGAGTACTGAGTGCATTTCTGGTCTTTGTACTTGAGGAAGGATAAACTGGCTTTGGAGGCTGTGCAGAGGAGGTTCACCAGTTGATTCCAGAGATGAGTGGGTTAGACTATGAGGAGAGATTGAGTGTCCTGGGACCATATTCGCTGGCATCCAGAAGGATGAGAGGAGATCTTATAGAAACATTTAAAATTATGAAAGGAATAGATATGATAGAGTCAGGGAAGTTGTTGCCACTGGTAGGTGAGACTAGAACAAGATGACAGAGCCTCAAGATTTGAGGGACTAAGTTTAGGATGGAGATGAGGAGGAACTGCTTTCCCCTAAGAGTGGTGAATTCTACCCCATGAAGCAGTGGATGCTACCTTAGTAAATATATTAATGACAAGACAGGACAGATTTTTGCATAATAGGGAAATTAAGGGTTATGTAGACAAGGCAGGTAAGTGGAGATGGATACATGGACAAAACAGCCATAATCTTATTCAATGGTGGAGCATGTTTGACTGGCCAGACGGCCTACTTCTCCTATATTTCACCGCTATTTTTCCTATGGCTCCTATTTCTTATGTTCTTATGGAGATCCAAGGAAGATTGAACTTATTCCTACACCATCACAACAGTGCTCAAGTGAGTGTGGATGCATAGTGGCCTTAAACAGCATTAATACCATTAAAAATGGAGAGCTAGGCCCGGCAACTGTGCACAAAGCAGTAATGTCTCATTCATCTTGCAAAGATTTAGTTTCCTGAGTTTGTTTTCCTTTTTCAGAATTCTGAAAGTGAAGTTCTACAGAGGAGCAGCAAAAATTCTGCTATTTTGATGGAGTTTCTTCCAATTACTCAGCAAATTGTAGGGCTGATATCCAGTTTAATTTCTGCTTTGTACCATACACCCTGAAATATCTAAGCGTCCATACCCTCTTACTGAATATAAACATTTCTCACATATTCCTGTTTCCCTGGCCTATAACCTCATATTTTATCACATTATTTCATCTCCTACTTCTACTAACCTCTCTGTTCCTGTGTGAGTTTTTGAGTGGTGTTGAGGCTGTTTAAGGCTGTTTTGAGTATTTCTGTTTACCTTTATAATTTCCTAAGCCTTTGGTATTTGGCTTTAATTGTGTTCTTGTCTGCATTTTCAATCTCTGTGTTTTACTCTCCCGACAGCTTTGTGTCCCCAGAACACAGTTTCGCTTCTTTCTGTTTATAGTTGGGATCGCCATTGATCTTCTCAGTGCAATATCAAACGACATGGGTGTACTACTGTGGTTCAGCATGGCTCAGACACGACGCCTCAGTTGCTTGTTGGCTTATCACATGAACAGCGTCTGATGGCCCTGAGCCTGTATTCACAGGAATTCAGAAGACTGAGGGGGGAATCTCATTGAAACCTAGTGAGCAGTGAAAGACTTTCATAGAGTGCATGTGGAGATGATGTTTCCTATGGTGGGAGAGTCGGAATAGAGGGTCATCCTCTTAGACCGGAGATGAGGAGGAAGAATTCCTTTAGCTGGAGAGTGATGAATATGTGGAATCCTTTGCCACAGTCAGCTGTGGAAGTTAAGTCTTTATATATTTTTAAGGCAGGAGCTGATAGATTCTTGATTGGTCAGGGCACAAAGGGATATGGGGAGAAGGCAGGGGATTGTGTTGTGGCTGAGAGCAGAATAGGATCAGCTGTGATGAAATAGCGGAGCAGGCTCAATGGGCCAAATGGCCTAGTTCTGCTCCTATATCTTGCATTTTTTTTTATTTTATTGAAAAATCCATGAGGTGGAAGGTTATGGTAAGAACCCTGCTTTGAATTTAACTGCAGTACACTCTGGTAGCTGAAGGGAACTATTGTATAATACTCTGCTGATATATAAACCCATATATATGCTCAACGACAACATTATTAAATACACCTGAACACCTGCTTGTTAATACAAGTATCTGTAATCTGCAATCATATGGTAGCACCTTTATGCATTAAAGCTTACATACATGTCCACTAAATTCAGTTGTTATTCAGACCAAACATCAGAAAGAGGAAAGAAATGTGCTCTAAGTGATGTGATCGTGCTAGAAACAAAAAACAAATAGTCCGTGAGCCAGGACCCCAAATTTGGGCCACCGATACCATCTGGGGAGAATAATTCTTATAGTGATTTTTGGCAAGGTATACACCCTAGTGCTAGAAAATATGTGAAAGCATTGCAGTGGTGGTAGCTTTCTGTGTGTGTTGAGGACAATGTTCCAGAGAGGCGTGGGATGATCAAATCATTCTTAGACCATTCTTAGACCATGCACCTCCATGCTATAAGAACTATGATCCTATGGTGCTTTGCTCATGATGAGATGAATTATGCCAGGTATCTGTCCACTTACTTTGCTCAGAGGATGAATCTCCCAAGAATCCTCCTGTGTATGAGGCCTTCAAGACAGGCCAATTCTCAGTGCAGCTGTCAACCCCTTTGGGCAAAATCCCCGTGGACCAGGCTATTGAAGCCACAGTGAACAAAGGCACACAGACTCCTGGAGGCACATCACGGTTCAGCCTGAGTGCTGCAGCTATCAAGCATTGCCACATAACAGCTGAGAGCTGCAGTGCATTCCTGGGACAGCTAAGGGAGATGGTGCAAGGCAACAAATCAGAGCTTTGTCATGTGGAGCTACAGCGGCCAAGAATCCAGAAAGATGAGGAAGCAGCTTCAGCAATGTTTAGCCTCATATATGAATGGGTCAACCCATTTGCAGAGAAGTGGGACCTCATTAGCATCTCTACAGCAAAGGCCCCAAGGACATTGCCTCTGACCTGATGAAGGCATATAAATATTGGTGAGCAATGCTATGCTACCTTCAAGGATAAGAGACTAGAGGAACACCCACCAGCAAAGAAATTCCATGACCCAATGAAAACCAACAAGCTGGAAACATTCAGTGATATGTGTAACAATAGAGAAGTGAAATCACATGGGAGGGCAATCATCTTGAAAGCAGACAGGTCTTTGTTTGGAGGCATCATAGTGATGGCACAAGGGTGCAGTCTATATATGAAAGATATCCTTTCTCATTACCTTGGACCATTGTCCTGGGCCCTGTCCACACCAGAAGGATTGCTGAGAAAGACAAATAAAGCTACTTTAGCCACAACCTTGCAGAAAATTGTAGCAGTAGAAGAGCAACTCCCAGGAAACTCTGCTACAGTGGTTGATGGAATGAACTTGGTCCAAAGAGTGGAAGGTAATCAAGTTACTTTCAGCGATGTTGCCACAATAATTCTGGGTACGGCTCTGAGGGAAAGCAGTCAGAGTAGCAGAATAGATGTTGTGTTCAACACATACAAGGAGAACTCTATCAAGAATAGTGAAAGATCTCTACGGGGTGAAGAGATGAGTCATGAGTTGCAAGGTATCACAGGCACACAGATGGTGAGATAGTGGAGGAGCTTCCTGACCAAAATCAGTAACAAAAATAGTCTCACTAGCTTCATAGTCCATGACTGGTGGAAGGCGGAGTACAGAGCAAAGCTACAGGAGAAGATTCTGTATGCAACTGTGAATAACAAATGTTATAGAATCTCATCTCAAGACAGTGAGGAGGTGTCAGCACTTCAGTGTCAACAAGAAGGAGCAGATGGCCACCTACTTCTCCTTGCTGCCCATGCCACAAGAGAGGGAAACTAATCTGTAGTGATCTGCTCAGAAGACACAGATGTCTCTAGCATTTTTTGACAAGATTAAGGACACATTCTTCCAGAAGTGTGGCAGTAGAACCCTTTCAAGGCTTATAGACATCAAGAAGGTTGCTGCCACTGTTGGCATAGAGGTCTGTAGGGCTCTCATCAGGTTGCACGCATATACAGGATGTGACACTGTAAGGGCTTTTGTAGGCAAAGGGAAGATGTGCCCTAAAATTTCTGACCAGCAACAGGGAAACTCAGGACACATTCTTAGAGTTGGGTCAGGAATGGGACCTCTCCTCAGAACTGACGGACAAACTGGGGGCATCTACATGTCTCCTGCATACCCCAAAAGCATCGACCACCAAGGTCAATGAGCTCAGGTATCACCTTTTCTGTGCCAAAAAAGGTGAAATCAAAAAGTGCTTGAACTCAGCTATCATTGTGACAAATTTCAGTGTTGATGGACACTGTTGACAAAATACCACTATGTTGAATATATATGTTGAACTTTATTTTGGCCACTTTTCAGAAATGCTTATTTTAGTGTAGTGTTATAAAATGCATGATGGCACACATAAAGCACTGGTACAATGCTATCACATATTTTCTAACTCTAGAGATGTATACCTTGTCAAAAATCACTACAAGCATTATTCCCCTCAGATGGTACCAAACAACCCTACTGGCTCACGGACTAAAATACAGATCCAGTGGGTGGCTGTTCTGTGGGCAAAAATGCCTTTTTAATGGGAGGTATCAGAGGTGAAAGGATAGACAGGTTCAAGCTGACAGGAAAGCAACAATAACTCAAACAGCCATGTGAACAATAGTGGTGTGCACAACAGAAAGTCTGAACGCACAACATAGCTAACATTGAAGTGGATAGGCTATTGCAGCAATAGACCAGAAACATACACTCAGTGGCCACTTTATCTGGTGCAGCTGCTGCCTAATAAAGTGACACTGAGTGTATATCAGCAAGAGAGGGAGAGGATATAAAATGAAAGTATCCGGGAAAGGAAAAGGGAATGTGATTTGAAACTGCAAGCTGGAGCAGAGGAAAAATATTATTCATACTGCACAAAATTCTGTAATAAAGGGGGATAATAGCATACTTCAGTAGACAGCGGGTGAAGGTTTTCACTGTGTGAGGTAAAAATATACTCACTTGACATTGGATGCATAATCAGTGCCATCTACCCTTCTTCGGCGCTGTCATGGAGTCCAATCCAACGCTCACAATTCACACTCAGCCGGATATATTCCTGCCAGATACATTTAAATATATTCACATGATCAGATTTGCCAGTGTTCGCGGCATGACTAATTTATTTGCTCAGAGGCATCAATCCTGTAGGGATCACAGTAGCGATTTCTTCATTTCTGTTCATGAGGTACACTCATGTGTCCTTTGTCCATCCCAGGATGCTGGACAATACCAAGCGGATATGGGGATAGATATGCATTTTTCATATTTACCTGAGACTGGTTTCATCCTCAAATTTGCCCTGGCGTGAGGCAGTATGAGCTGAAGCCAAATATTTCCTTGTTTTGTCTGTCCTTCAGCCCTTGTCCAATCTGCACGTTATTCATACTGAGAGACCAGATTAAGATTTTCCTTTCTCTCTTAGATAATCAACCACAAACAGTTCAGGTGCAATAGTGTGCTGGAAGGGGCATCTTACATCATCCTCATGGTATGTAATGAGCTACATAAATGAAAGCCTATCCTGAAACGCAGAGTTTACCTCAGTCCCAGGAGAACATTCAGATGCAAAAATTAAAGGCAATTAGTAAACTAATGAGCATCTACTCAGTAAGAATACACTCTGCGTGTTTCTAGGAATTGCTGCAGCAGCTAGCTGATCCAAGTTCAGAGACATCATTGTGAACAACATCATTGTCTTCAAGTGTCTGCAAGACTATTGGATCATCTCCATGGATAAAACAATGTTCTTCAAAGAAATTTCAGTCTGCACATTAAGGGAGATAGCAAAGTTATTCCAAACCGCAAATCCACTTTTTTTACCAATCACTGAACAGTGATAGATGATCAGGCAGTTACAAATTTCTTCCAGTAAGTTCAGGCCTATTTTCTCCCTATCTGTGTAAAGAACTTGGAGGTCTCCTTCTCCTGACCCCAGCCTGAATGGCCAACTGGGAAAACCTGCAGCATCAGACTACAGATGAAGAGTGGGATTGGGGTAGTACAAGGAGGCGGATAGAGAAGGGATCGGAATTAGACACTGTGATATTATAGACAGTGGGATCTTCTTCATTTTTCTGGGATATGTTTTGGAGAATAAATTTGCAATGTTTCCTGTGTGGCCAGAACTATGTGAATAGCCTTGTGTTTGCTATTTACTATGTATCCAACTTATTAGCCAAAATGTAATCTCTGTATTGTCTCTGTACTAGTAAACGCATCAGTACCTTAAGAATGTAGCTAACAGTGTAAGTAAGCATGTAGAGATAACGGTGGTAGACGGGATCGTGGAGTGGTGTGATGGTGTGAGAACCAGTCAAGGCACTAGAACAAGTATATGCCAATGAAACTAAGGTAAGAAATTTCTATAAAGAATACTGTGAACTAGGGCTTGGCGGACAATTAGTGAGATGTTCATTAATTGTCTCAGTTTTTGTTTGCAAATAAAGGCTTAAATTTCTTGAAGAATCTTCTGCGTGGTCTGGTTATTTCAAGAAACCACGACAAAATTGGCTACCGCGGCAGGACCAGAAAGAGACCTGCGGAAAGGAAACGGCAGATTGGGAAATCGTCCTGGACCTCTAGGGACCCCCACAGGGCAAACAGAATTAAGGGTGCACCCAAACAAAAGGTAAGCACTTTTTGCGACAATTTGGACTAAGAATTCTATTGGTTTTGCGGAGGTCTCGGAGACTCAGAAGGGTGGAACCACTGCCGAAGGGTCTCTCCAGTCCAAAGAATCTGGCAGAATTGGGGGTTAACTGGAGGCTCAGAGGATTGATCGAGAACACTGCAATGGGGGTAAGTACGAATAAGCTAATAAGAAGTTAAGTGAAGACAAATTCCACATGGCATTGGTAAGTCCCTGTGGATGCCACTTCATACGAAATGAAGGTCTGAACGGGCAGGGAAAGGAAAAGTAGAAAAATCCTCGTGGATATAACCTTAAGAGATAAGGGTCTGAATAGATGAGGTGCAAAGAGAAAGTTCCGTGGATACCACTCTATGTGGAGGTCTGCATGGGCTGAACGGAATAGGAAACAAGGACAGTCCATTATATAGTTTAAAGCGCTGGTAGATAGACAATCAACTAGGCATAGAATTAGAGTAAATAGTATTATCCAGTAAACGAATTGTGAATCTCTGAAAAACCTTAAAAAGAGAGAACAACTTGACAGATAAAAGAACGTCAGTAGAGATTTGGAGCAAAAAATTCCCGGTAAATAAAAGTGAGATCACAAAAACTTCAGGAAAATGGGAACAAAGAACCAAGAACCTGGTCACAAAATGGCCAAGAGAAGGAACATTTGATGTAAGCTTATGCGAAGAAATGGAGGCGCTAATTAAAAATTACAAACCAAAAGATAAATCTAAGAAAAGAGAGGAAAAAAGAGAACAAGAAATGGAAGTGCTAAAACTCTTCAGAATGGAGGGAGAGAGGCTGAGGAAGACAGGTAAAATATTGATTCCAAGCGAGGAAGACACTAAGGTGCTGGAGAAACAGCCTATTAGAGAGAGAGGAAGGTACAGTGAGAAGCTGGCTTCAGCTCCATACCCGGATGTGAAGGAAGCAGAACGGCCCCCTCCCTATTATGAGGAAGGAACCCCTAAGCAGTGCCCCATGCTGACGGGTGCAGTAAACATTCAGGGAGAAGTTACAGAGAGGGACTTGCCAGAGGAGATGTGAAAAGTACTCCAGGGGCTAACCAAGTATTGAATCAGGACAGAAAGGAACAACTGCACAGAGAGACTGAGGGAAGAAGAGGACCCCAGAGAAATTTGTGTGGGAGGCAGTAAAGACATACCCAGGGATGGATGGGGAGTCAGGCGAGGAGGAGAGCCAGGGCAAGTGGGAAGAAGGAGGAAGAATGATGCCATTGTTAGTAAAAGGATCAGGACAAGTGCAGAATATCCCTTGGGGATCCCAGGATCTAGAAGGACTGAAAAACACTCTGCCCAGTCTATATGAAGGAGCAGGGAAATGGATTAGAGCCTTTGAAGAAGAAATGGCAGGACAATTATTGGCTATGGGAGATTTAAAGGCACGATTGATAAGGTTGATGGGAACCTCCAAATTTAACGAACTAATGGAAATGGCTGGCATAATAAACTCGAACAACCCGAGAACTGATGGAGACAGGTTTGACAGAGTGAGGCAGAGGGTAAGGCAGGCCCTCGGGACGCTTTATCCACCCAAAGTGGACCCCAAAGCTTTAAAGGGGGATCCAGTGGAAGACACTGAAAACCCAGCAGAATATGTAGAAAACCAGTTGAAAGGGTGGGAAATAGCGTATTTATGACCTCACTGTTCCGACATTGCATTTTGGATGCAATGCCACAGCAAGTTAAATCCAAACTGGAGGAAGTGGTTGGGCTGACATCAATGACCCCAGAAGAATTCAGAGACCACGTAGTCCATGTGGTTGAGAAATACCGGAAAGACGAACAAAGGTTGGCTGAGCAGCAAGAAGAGGTGCAAAGAAAGTTAATGCAAATGCAGCTCGAAGAACTCAAAAAGAAGGAAAAAGAGAAAAGCACTGGATGAAGCACCGCTATATGGAGGAACTGATCATACTGTAAAACAAGGGCCAGAAAACCCCATGCCAATAATCAACCTCTTTGGAGGAGCATTCCCACAAATGCCCTATCAGGAACAGATGAAATTCAAACAGCCCAGACAGGACTGGAAGTCCCAAGGAGGGGGACAGAGGAGCTATGGGCAGAGGGGACCAGTGAGGAAACAGGGGGAAAGAGAGGTAGAGAGATTGTGCTGGGGATGTAAACAGCCAGGTCACATGAGAAGAGATTGTCCATTTACGCCATGGCCTGTCACACACCAGCAGGAACTGATAAGAAGGGAACTAAAGTTTAGCCAAGGACCAGCCCCAACAGGCCCAAGCAGACCTATGAACCCCTATGCAAGGTATTAGGGGTGCCACAAGAACTCGAGTGGAAAGGGACATTACCCAATGATAACAAGGGAGGCAGAAGAGGAACCTATTGTTCAGGTTGTATTAGAAGGGCAGCTGACACCAATGATGATAGACACTGGAGCTACGTACACTTGTGTACAGCCACAGTATGCCCTTCACCTTCCCATGTCAGGAAAGTTTATTAAGATGGTAGGGTTCTTGGGGAAAACACAGTTGACACAGTGCACGGCTCCAGTGCAGTTGAGAATGGGAAATAAAGGAATTGTTTTGCCAGTGCTAGTATCTAAAGGAACTCTGATTAACTTGCTACGCAGGGATGCCTTATTAAAACTGGAATTAAAATTAGAATGCACCAGAAATAGGCTGAGTGTGGAAAGAGCAGGGGCTCAATTGATAGTGCGAGAAGACAAGAAGGCTAATGTCTTTTGGATAGGAGACATAGCAGTTCAGATTCAGGAAACCTGGGAAAATGGAAAAAGGGTGTGCAGGCTATGTTACCCAGGGCTGTAATGCCCAAGTCTGAGCTACATTGTACAGTAATTTTTGACGAGACTCAGAACAGGGAGTTAAAGGGGAGATGGCACATGGAGGCACGTATCCAACAGCACCTGGAAGGGGAGGCTGTGATAATTGGAAAGCAAGGGGCAGCTTTACAAGTTAAGTGGAACACATTTTTAGAAAAATGATACAGGATATCAGAGGCTGCACCCCACGTAACATTGTTGGTAAACAAGGGATATCAGTCTAAAGACTTAGGACCCTTAGTTAAGAGTGCTGAAACCGTAACAGTGTGGAGGAAAATCACGCCAGAGGTGTGGATATCAGAAGACAACAATTGCTTTAAAATAATGGTATGTGTAAATATGGTAGGGACAATGAAAGAGGTCGAAATTACTCCCCAACCGCACATGCCATTGCTGGGAAAGGTGAGAGGGCCATATAAAGGACCTAGTTTGGAACAATTGGAAATAGAATTGAAACAATACATGCAGCAGCTAACAATGATACATAGGTCTATTTATGCACAGGAAAAACAGAAAGAGCCGGAGACTGTACAAGGGGAAGGACCAATCAAACCAGGAGACCAGGCTTACGTGCAAGTTTTTTGGAGAAAGTAGAACGAGCCAAGAAGGGAAAGACCCTTTATGGTGACCAAGGCATAACCCACTGCAGTTCAGGTAGAAGGACGCTCCACCTGGTACCATCTGAACCACTGCACGAGGGCAGTCCCGCAAGGACAATCAGGTGAGGAGTCCGAGGCAAGTGATGCGGAGGAACAGTTAGCAGGAGACAGACAGGAGGAATAAGAAGCCAGACACCTACACTGGAACAGCTTATAATGCAATATCAGCTGAGCTATGAATGTTTTACGTGGACAGGTGCTCATTCAGTGAGTCATTTCAGAGGCAGCTGCACTCGGATGTGGAATGTGACCCCAGGTGAAAGACACGTAGTAGGTTCCCCTCCACCCGAAGGTGCATTGGACGCCCAGATCATCCCCTTAGCAGACACCTGGTGGCTGTGTGGTGAGGAAGGAGGTCTGAGATCCACGCTTCCCCTCAATTGGGCAGGTACGTGTCCATACGTTATGCTACTTCAAGAAGTTATATTATCCCCTGAAGTACACTTCAACACTGATATCTCTGAACAGCAGACAATATTGCGGAAAAGGAGAAAATATGAACCCGACTCGATGATTTGGATAGATAGGATAGGTCAGCCGAGATGTATACCTAATGAATTTAAACCGAGGAATGAGATTGCTGCAGGCTTCGAAGCATTTCTCCCTTGATGGGAACTATTAAGAATATTGAATGGATAAATTATATATATTACAATCAGCAAAGATTCATCAACTGCACCAATGATGCACTGAAGGCCTTGGGACAACAGTTAGATGCAACTAGCAAAATGGCGTGGCAGAATAGACAAGCATTGGACTGGCTGTTGGCAGAAAAAGGAGGAGTTTGTATGACGTTTGGAGAGCAGTGCTGTACTTTTATACCAACTAACACTAGTCCAGAAGGATCGTTTACTAAGGCAATGTATAAGTTGAAAAGTCTCAGAAAGGAAGTTAAGCAGAATGCAGGGTTTGGGCATCAGTTATTTGACTGGTTAGAAAGTAGACTCGGAGGATGGGGAGTATGGCTGACTAAGATGGCAATGACTGTCGGTATTGTATTGCTGAGCTGTGTGCTTGTTCTGTGCTGTTTTCTTCCTTGTCTCAAGTCTCTTGTAGAGTGTGCTGCAACCAAACAATTTCTGATGCTCGTGGTGATTACTGAACCAAGCTCAGTGGAGAAGGAAGCACCGAAGAAGTATTGTTACAGCCTACAATGCCTGCAGGATGAACGAGAGCAAAACGACAGTGTGGGAGTAGATTGTAAGGACTACTGAGTTTTTTCCCTGTCTCAGATACAAAGGGACAGGTTTTTGACTCAGCAGCCTAGGGTAACAGGGAGGGAATACTTTGAGGACTTGGCGCAGAAAATTATAGTTTAACCCGAGATCTGGGAATAAGTGCTGGACTTTATTTGGGCTTTTGTGCATGGACTCTTAGTCTTCTTTCTCTGTGTGAGACCCTATGGATCTCAAAGGGGGGATTATTTTGGAGAATAAAGTTGCAACATTTGCTGTGTGGCCAGATCTATGTGACCAGCCTTGTGTTTGCTATTTACTATGTATCCAACTTATTAGCCAAAATGTAATCTCTGTATTGTCTCTGTAATATTGAACACATCAGTGCCTTGAGAATGTAGCTAACAGCGAAAGTAAGCATGCAGAGATAACGGTGGTAGACGGGATCATGGAGTGGTGTGATGGTATGGGAACCAGTCAAGGCCAGGAAGGGGGACACGTGTTCCAAGGAGTAGACTAGACAGGATTGTGCAATGGTGTGATGGTGTGAAAACCTGTTAAGGCACTAGAACAAGTATATGCCACTGAAACTAAGATAAGAAATTACTATAATGAATACTGTGAACTAGGGCTCAGTGGACAATTAGTGACACATTCATTAATTGTCTCAGCTTTTGTTTGCAAATAAAGGCTTAAATTTCTCGAAGAATCTTCTGCGTCTCCTGGTTATTTCAAGAAGCCATGACACATGGAGGAACCAATGGAGGGGAAATTAATACTATAGATGTGGGCCTTGGCGAGGAATTTCACTGAGCTCCAGCCTTGCTTGGAAACTCTCACAAGGAAGATTAACCTCAGAGCAATGTTCAAAGTTTAACTTCAGATTTGCTTTTGCAATCTTCACTCTCATGTGTTTAAAAAGAAAGCCAATGATGCATATTTGCTGGAGAACAGCCAGATTGCATGCAGTCTGCTTCCTCTGCAATATTCAAACAATATTCCCCTGATTCACTATAATATCAGAAAGAACCTCATGTATATTCAGGGCTGCTTTGCCTGTGCAGATTCAGGTTACTATCACGTTCGTTCTCATTTCCCAGTCACGAAATCATTTGAGTTATTGAGTTCAGTTTCATCTCACAGTTTTCTGCTCACTGTAGTGTTTCAGATGCCATTCACACACCGAGAGATTTAATTACAGGAAACTGTATCTGCTTTTCCTCTGGCCCACAGAAGCAAGACATAGGCTGGGGATTAGGGTGGATAGTGTAATCGGGAATTGGGTCATGTGCAGTATTAAATTAGCAAAGTACACAGGTGTCACTATATACAAACTGGGGGATACATTTTCTTGTGGACATTCATAG
The DNA here is from genome assembly GCF_030144855.1 of Hypanus sabinus. NCBI lineage: Eukaryota > Metazoa > Chordata > Chondrichthyes > Myliobatiformes > Dasyatidae > Hypanus > Hypanus sabinus. Next base: position 75,449,688 of record NC_082721.1, read on the forward strand.
TAAATACAAGAAACTCAATCGAATCAATGAAACACAGCCCACAACAGAATGGATGAACAATCAATGTGCAAGATACAGCAAGATGTACAAATATAAAAATTTAAAAATATTATTTTATTATTATTATTGTTATTTTTCACTGCTCAAGCTGGTAAAATCCTGGGGTACGAATAGATCCAAGCACACTCGTATATCAGTTGCTAGGACCTTTCGGACTATTCTAGTGGTATTCAGTTTTGTGGCTTTCTGAAGCTTTACAAAGATATTACAGTGTAGTCCTAATAGGTTAATCCTATTGTGCAGTGAGCTTGGGATGATACCAGTTGTCGATATTACTATTGGTACAACTTACACCGTGTTTACGTTCCAAAGTCTTTCAGCTCCCTCATTTAATTCAGCATATTTCTGGTATTTTCACTTATTGATTTCTGTACGTTATGTGTGCTTGGGATGGCTATTTTTATTAAATAAACTGTTCTTGCTTGTTTATCCTGTACTGTATTATTATATCTGAACAGTTACTATGGATTACCTTATCTATAATAATACATCAGTCACAATATAATTTGTGGTATTCTAACTCTAAAACTGGAACTTTAGTAATGTGTGAATTCTTATATGAGTTTGTATTTTAAAGCAAGATTTTGATAAATTACGTTTGCCACGATTATGCCTGTGTAAGTAATCAGATTGTGTGAAACTGCTACAGGATCCTATAATGTGCTGGATTGTTTCTGTTTTTTTCTTTGCATTTACTACATCTAAAATCTTGAATTTTTTGGTATTTTATTATATATTTTTGATGCGCACACATTTGTGTGTGTGTGTGTGTGTGTGTGTGTGTGTGCATGCATGTGTGTGTGTGCATGCATGTGTGTGTGTGTGTTAACCTCCTGGCTCAGTATTTCTACAAGAAAGCCTTTTGTTTTGGGTAGAGCTCTTCAACTCGGGGTCAAGCTTTTGATGCTTCCTTGTTGACATCTAGTCGGCTCAGATCGTGGAGTTATCATCCATGGTAGATAATACCCTTCCATTGGTTAACATTTTTTTCAATGGTGATAATGTCTTCATTTTTCTAATTTGAGCTCTATTTTAACTTTGGTGATGTAAACTTCTTAACAGAATTGCATATGTTTGTGTGGAGAGCTAATTCCTGTTTTCCTTATAAAAGTATACCCTTAGAAGTTCTACCTGACTGCTGCATAGATCTGTATTGTTTGTTATTCCTCTTCTCTCTTCTGGCCTAGATAATTTTAATCTAAGTGCATTCAAATGTACTTAATATAGAACATAGAATAGAACAGCACATTACAGGCCCTTCGGCCCACAATGTTGTGCTGACCCTCAAACCCTGCCACCCTTATAACCCCCCGACTTAAATTCCTCTATATACCTGTCTAGTAGACTCTTAAATCTCACTAGTGTATCTGCCTTCACCACTGACTCAGGCAGTGCATTCCATGCACCAACCACTCTCTGAGTGAAAAACCTTGCTCTAATATCCCCCTTGAAGTTCCTTCCCCTTACCTTAAAGGCATGTCCTCTTGTACTGAGCAGTGGTACCCTGGGGTAGAGGCGCTGGCTGTCCACTCTGCCTATTCCTCTTAATATCTTGTACACCTTTATGTTTTCTGAAATTTGTCATTTCAGTTCAGTTTCTCATTTCAGTTCTTATTTTTCTTTGTAAACCTTCCAGGTTGGTTTTGGACCAAGGAACTATGCCAAAAGAATACACTAATATAGATATAGCAAAAGTGTTTTCTGCCTTGGTTATATTTTTACTGTAGAACTCTTTTTGGCAGATTTTCTTAAGCTTTGAAGTGAATTCTTCCAAAGGATTTTCCTTTATCACACTATGATCTATTTTCTTTCCTGGTGATATCCCAGATGCTTATGTTTCATGTTCATCAATCAGTAGTATTGTATCCTGCTACTCTGTTTTGTATTCTATTAGCTCTATTGCAACTTTCTTTATGTTTAATGTTCTAAATTTATTCAGTCTATTATTATTATTATTAATAATAATTATATTCTTTTCTTAGCTCAAGATGTTAAAACCTCAGATGCAGGTATAGCCAAGCATGCTCATTTGTGAATCACTAGGAACTTTCAGACTGTTCTAGTGGTATTTAGTATTGTGGCTTTCTGAAAATTTACATAGATATTACTATGTAGGCATAATTGTTTAATACTATTCAGTATTGCCTTTGGGATGACACCAGTTGTGGATATTATTATTGGGACAATGTGTTTCTTGTTCATGTTCTAGAGAATTTCAATTTTCACTTTCAATTTTCAGCATATTTGTGATGTCTTTCACATTGATCTATGTAAGTTATATGTGATTGGAATGGCTATGTCTATCAAATAAGTTGCTTTTGCTTGTTTATACTGTATTATTATATCCAGACAGTTATTATGGATTGTCCTATCTGTAATTATTGATCAGTCATAACTTGTGGTATTATGACTCTACTTCCAGCTTCTCTAGGCATTTTCTACATTTATGATCTTGATTTTGTTGTCCTTTCATTATATATTTTGGTCATTCATTGTGCTAACCACCTGTTCCTGTGTGTTGAAGTATAGGCCACTAGACTTAACTGCAAGAACAACACAGAGAAATGAATAAATTATTACTACAGAAGAAAAAGTTAACCAATGGAAGAGCAGAACTCTCCATGGAAGATATCCCCACGATTTGAATAGGTTTCAAGTCGACAAGGAAGTTTTGAACTACAGGGTTAGAGTTGGAGACCCCAGAAACAGAGAACATCTTTGTAGGAGTACAGGATTAGGTGGTGCACAAAAGATTATCAAGTGTACATCATAAACACTAACACATTCAAAACATTAAATCCTGCCCACAATCTGATTAGTTACACAGGCACAATTAAGTGGCAAACATCATTCACCAAAATTTTGCTTCAAAATACATACTCATAAAAGATGCTATACCTTACTATAAATACAAGCCTGATCCAGTTTCAGTGTCAGAGTCTTACAAATGATATTATGGTGATCCATTATTACAGATAGTAAAATCTGTATGGATAAAATATTACAGGATATACAAGCAAGAATAACTCACTCAATACATACAGCCATTCCAAACAAATGTAGTATACAAAATTAACATGTGAAAAACACCAGAATTATGCTGAATTAAAAGAAGAAATTGAAACACTACTGAGCATGACCAGAATATAATTATTACTGTTGTTCTAATAGTAATGTCTACAACTGGTATCATTAAAAAGTCACTACACAATAGTATTAAACAATTAGGCCTACATGGCAATATAAATAATTATTTAATTCTCAGAAAAGCCACAATACTAAACAGAACTATAACAATACGAAAGTTCCTAGTGATTGACTGTGCTTGGCTATACGCTCAGATTTACCAGATTCAGTGTAGAAGAAGTAAAAGTAACAATAATAATGAATACGCAACAAATATCAACAACATGAGGTGCAGAGCACCTTATGTCAGTCAGTCCATAGGTTTCGATAATAGTTCAGTGGTGGTTAAGTACGGTTCGGTGAAGTTATACGCCCTGATTCAAAAGACTAATGGATTGGGGTAATAGCTGTTCCTGAACCTGGTGATGTGGGTCCTGAAGCTCTTGTACCTTTTTTCCAATGGCAGCAGCAAGCACTGACTGAGAATTTTTTTGATGACCCGTACCTGCTAATAACGTTCAGTTAATCCAGTTGGAATAATTGTTCCTGCATTAATACATCATCAGTATCAGTATCAATCGAACATTGCTTTGAGTAACATAGGTTTAATGACAGTAAAGAATAAGGCAGAAATAGAATGAATGTGATGGTTCCTACCTGCTCTTCTTGACTGTTAATGACCACGAGTTTGGCCTTCATGTGCGCACAGAGTTGCTCCGCTTCTGTCCAAAGGCATCAAACTGACGTAAAATAATACTCACTTTCTTTGAAGCATAGCCATGTGTTTAATGCCTGGACAGGACCAATACCTATGAAGGTATTGAAATAGAAATAAGGAACATTTGGTGCACTGCAAATGCTTGGGTATGTCCATACCCACGTTTACACATGGATTTTTTTTTCATTCAAGCATTGATGCCATATCATGTTGAAGCCCCCATCTATAGTATGTTGCAAATCTTGTAGGAGCCACACCACATTATACCTCTGGTGTCAGCGTCATCTCTAAGAAATTTTCATACTCGCTAAATACATCATGCATTTCAGGACTTCATTATTGTCCATGGACATTCTCGCCTATATTTTTAAAAAATATTTTGCATCCATCTCCACAGGACAGGTGGGCATAAAATCTAGAATGACTTTGTTTTGCAGGACTGAGTAAGTATTATATCTTCAGAGGTGCTACAGCTTGCATGAGCAGTTACTCTGCCAGACCATCAGGGAAAATCTAATTATAACTCTGCTGGTAAGGAGCATTAACAGTGGAAAATTAAAACAAGGCACAGGCATGGGTGATAATGTTGTCAGTATTCACTGTCAGTTTGTCCACTAACCCAGACCCTGGAAAACCCTAAAGCCTAGACCGTGAAAACTCCATGATCTGCTTCTATGACAAAAGTTCCCTCTAACAAAGATCAAACAGATTTCAAGTCCTTCCTCCAGTTACCATCAATCACAAAGATTGACTGTTTGAGCAGAGACTCATCTAACCCCACAACTATTCCTGTTTGCTCCATCATTTTTGGCATTCTCTCGATTAATGGCTTCCATGCTACAAGTCCATTCGCTAACCCATCCTCCCCCAACCTACTCATTATTCAACCTTGGTAATGTAAAGGCCAGCAGGCCAATGAGCTGTGTGTAACTGAAGTGATCTGGGAGCAACCAGAATAGACTCCAGAACCACTGCATTGTTGATCACAGAACGGTGCCTTTCTCCGCCTTTCGAACTTGCTACTCAAAGGCATAGCAGTGGTTCCACAGCCACAAAATGAAAAGGCAAACTGATACCTACTGAGTCTCATGTCAGCTCCTTGTAACTTTGAAATCAGGAGGGCAACAAGTGCACAGAATAATATCTGTGGAAGTCTGCATGCCCCATCATTGCTGGGAATTTTTTCTTCACCATGACAAATAGAATTAGTGCTCAGATATCAGTTTAAGTCAATAGATTTGAACTGATAAGACAATAAAACTATAATATACATGAGCAGAATTGGTCACTCGGCCTATCGAGTCTGCTCAGCCATTCCACCATGGAATGCTGGCTTATTATAACTTTCAATGACCTTTTTCTGCCTTCTACCTGTAACCTTTGACACCCTGACTAACCAATAGCTTATCACCTTCTGCCTCAAATATTCCAAATGATTTATCCTCCTTAGCTGACCATGGCAAGACATTCCTCAGATTCATCATACTCTGGCTTAAGAAAAATCATTTCTATTCTAAAAGGACATCCCTGTGTTCTAGAGCTGTGCGCTCCAGTCCTGGACTCATCCACAATGGGAAAAATCCACTCCACATCCACACTTACCAGACCTGTCAATATTTGATAGGTTTCAATTAGATCCCCTTTATTCTTCTGAGCATCCGTGCATACAGACCCAGAATCAACAAATGCAGTTCATACAGTGTATGTGCCAAAGACCTTCGCAAATTACTCTACATTAAATCTTTCATTTACAGAGAGGCAAAAGCGCGGCAATGGGATTGCCTCGAGTCAATGGACCGGACCGTGTTCAGGGACTTTTTCCTTCCTAGTAGCAGCTATACTCACTACTCCACCACCACCCAATGGTCAATATCCCCCTCTCCAGGGCAGCTGAAATACTCTGGCCAGTTGGGTGTAGAGAAGAGAGAAGATGTTTGCTTTTTAGTTAAACCAAGCACCATTTCATGTCAGAACACAAAATAAATTAGCTGGGCGGAATTAGCAATCCCCAATTTTTAATGAACAACTACAGATTAAAGTATTCAGAATATTTAACTTACTCTGCATCAGTCGAGAAATATCACTCTGCAGTTTGGCAAGTGAGCTGCTTATCATTTCAGAGTTCTCTATTACAGAAAGAGGAGCAAAGTGTTAGAACAAATTTCAGATATTCAATATGTTGCTTTTTTTTTTACAAATCTCGGGAGTTTTGCAATTCCTATAACTTCCATGCCGAGCACAATGATGGCTAAGTAGGTAAAATTTATGAATTGGTTTTTCATGCTGGAGAAAGAAAGCATGAATAGTTGAAATCAAATGCAGTTCATACAGTAGATGTGCCAAAGACTTTCACAAATTACTCTACATTAAAGCGTTCATTCACAGAGAAGCAAAAGAGCAGCAATGGGATTGCCTCCAGTCAATCAACTAGACCGTGTTCAGGGACCTTTTCCTTTGCAGTAGTAGCTATACTCACTACTCCACCACCACCCCACGCTCAATATCCCCCTCTCCCAGGGCAACTGAAAGACTCTGGGCAATAGGGTACAGAGAAGATAGAAGACATTTGCTTTTTAGTTAAACCAAGCACCATTTAATATCAGAACACAAAATAAATTAGCTGGGCAGAATTAGTTTTAATAAACAACTACAGATGAATGTATTCAGATTATTTAACTTACTCTCTATCAGTTGAGAAACATCACTCTGCAGTTCAGCAAGTGAGCCATTTATCATTTTAGCGTTCTCTATTACAGAAAGAGGAGCAAAGCATTAGAACAAATTTCAGACGTTCAATATGTTGTTTTTTTCACAAATCTCAAGATTTTTGCAATGTTTATTCCTTACAACCCTAGCAGAATGATAACTAAGTAGGGGAATTTTATGACTTGGTTTTTCATGCTGGAGTAAGAAAGCATGAATAGTTGAAATTAAATGCAGCTCACACAATATATGTGCCAAAGACTTTCGCAAATTACTCTACAATAAATCTTTCATTCATAGAGAGGGAAAAGAGCAGCAATGGGATTGCCTCCAGTCAATAGACTGGACCGTATTCAGGGACCTTTTCCTTTGTTGAAACAGCTTTACTCACTACTCCACCACCACCCCACGTTCAATATCCCACTCTCCCAGGACAACTGAAATACTCTGGCCAGTAGGGTTCAGAGAAGATAGAAGGCATTTACTTTTTAGTTAAACCAAGCACCATTTAATGTTAAAACACAAAATATATTAGTTTGGCAGAATTAGCACAGAAAAAATCCCCAATTTTTAATGAACAGTGGCAGATGAGAGCATTCAGATTATTAAACTTACCTTTTCTCAGACGAGAATCCTTACTCTGCAGTTCAGCAAGCGAGTCATTTGTCATATCAGGGTTTTCTAACAGAAAGAGGAGCAAAGCATGAGAACAAATTTCAGATATTCAATATGTTGCTTTTTTTTCCAATCTCTGAATTTTTGGGCTTCATATTCCTTCCATCCCTAGCACAATGATGGCTAAGTGGGGGAAGTTTATGACTTGGGTTTTTCATACTGGAGAATGAAAACATGAATAGTTGAAATCCAAGTTAGTTCCTGAAAGGAGCAACTTCAAAATTTCCAAGTAGGCTGGCATTGATTGCGAGTGCAGCTGGATCCAGAAGCTACTAATTTAGAAAAAAAATTTCAAACCTGACACCGTATCTGAGAGTTTCAATTCAAAGTTTGATTAAATCTAGAACAAAGCAAGTCTCAGTGATGATGAAAAAATAAACCAATTGCTGAAAACATGTATTGAATTCAATAGTGATGGTGAATTATTTTATGCATTAAGGGGAACATTAGGACAAAATTCTTCACCCAGAAAGTTCTAACAGTGTGATACAAGTTGCCAGAACAATTGATGCATGGAAGCTCAATTCCAACATTTAAGAGAAGTTTGGATAGGAACGTGGATGGCAGTACTATGGATGGCTATGGTCCCACTGCTGGTCGAAGAGAGTAGGCAGTTTAAATGGCTCGGCACAGATCAGAATGATCAATGGGACTACTTCTGCCCTGTACATTTCTATGACTCTATTTCTAGATGCAAGGGAGTCCAAAAGTAATACAGTACACTGAAAAATGGACTCTATTTTGTGACAGTCATACATGTATGTCAGTGGAAATTTATACAGGGATTAGTCGTCACAGGCATTTTCACATATGCTGCAGGTAGATTCAAATGCAGACCCAATGGCCAACTCTTCCATTCAATCCTAAAAGCCCATAATGACCTTCCTCAACTTCAGTCAACACCGTCCTTCAAATCATCCCTCCAGTTACTGCACTGTGGAGCCAATGTATTCCAGCAAGGACAAGAGAAGCGTGGATGGTATTGAACATGAGAAATTTTATATCGTTTGGATGACCCAAACTTAGAGAATAGAGAGCAAGTGGAAAACATCTCAATGTGGATGACATAGAGGTGGGAATGATAGTTTAATCCAGAGGTTCTAGTTGATCCAAAAGATGTGGAAAGAAGCAGCAAGTGCTTTAGACATGAAATCTTTTTGGAATCCAATGTCTTCAATGATCAATCTGATGCCGATGTCCTCCATGAATTGAATGATTTACTACAACATAGAAACATGGAAACATAGAGGACCTGCAGCACAATACAGGCCCTTCAGCCCACAAAGCTGTGCTGAACATGTCCTTACTATAGAACTACCCAGGCTTACCCATAGCCCTCCATTTAACTATCTAGCCATCCAGTAGTCTCTTAAAATACCCTATCATTTTCACCTCCACCACAACTGCTGAACACTCTCTGCATAAAAACCTTACCCCTAGCATCTGCTCTGTATCAGCTTCCAAGCACCTTAAAACTATGTCCTTTCGTGCTAGCCATTTCAACCCTCTGACTATCCACATGATTAATGCCCCTCATCATCTTGTACACCTCTATCAGGTCACCTCTCATTCTTTATCACTCCAAGGAGAAAAGCCCGAGTTCACTCAACCTATTTTCATAAGGCATGCTGCCCAACCAAGGCAACATCATTGTAAATCTTCTCTGCACCTTTTCTATGGTTTCCTTCCTGTGGTGAGGCAACCAAAATTGGGGACAGTACTCCAAGTGGGGTCTGACCAGGATCCTATATAGAACATAGAACAATACAGCACAGTACAGGCCCTTCAGCCCACAATGTTGTGCCAACCCTTAAATCCTGCCTCCCATATAACCTTCCACCTTAAATTCCACCATATACCTGTCTAGTAGTTTCTTAGATTTCACTAGTGTATCTGCCTCCACCACTGACTCAGGCAGTGCATTCCATGCACCAACAACTCTCTAAGTAAAAACCCTTCCTCTACTATCCCCCTTAAACTTTCCACCCCTTACCTTAAAGCCATGTCCTCTTGTATTGAGCAGTGGTGCCCTGTTGAAGAGGTGCTGGCTGTCCACTTTATCTATTCTTCTTAATATTTTTTATACCTCTAACATGTCTCCTCTCATCCTCCTTCTCTCCAGAGAGTAATGCCCTAGCTCCTTTAATCTCTGCTCATAATGCATACTCTCTAAACCAGGCAGCATGCTGGTAAATCTCCTCTGTACCCTTTCCAATGCTTCCACATCCTTCCTATAGAGGTGACCAAAACTGGACACAGTACTCCAAGTGTAGCCTAACCAGAGTTTTATAGAGCTGTATCATTACCCCATGACTCTTTAACTCTAACCCTCAACTTATGAAAGCTAACACTCCATAAACTTTCTTAACTACCCTATCTACCTGTGAAGCAACTTTCAGGAATCTGTGGACATGTACCCCCCAGATCCCTGTGCTCCTCCCCAGTACCAAGTATCTGGGCTATCTCCACTCCCTTTCTTGAATAAAGAAACAACATCCGCAACCCTCCAATCCTTCAGAACCTCTCCTGTCCCCATGATGATGCAAAGATCATCACCAGAGGCTCAGCAATCTCCTCTCTCTCCTCCCACAGTAGCCTGGGGTATATCTCATCCAATCCCAGTGACTTATCCAACTTGATGCTTTCTAAAATCTCCAGCACATTCTCTTCCTCAATATCGACATGCTCAGGCTTTTTAGCTTTCAGTCTGCTGCAAGTCAATGCTACAATCACCAGGATAATTTTCCATAGTGAATACTGAAGCAAAATGTTCATTAAGTACCTCTGCCATCTCCTCCGGTTCCATACACACTTTTCCACTGTCACTCTTGATTGGTCCTATTCTCTCACATGTTATCCTCTTCCTCTTCACATACTTGTAGAATGCTTTGGAGTTTTCCTTAACCCTGTCCGCCAAGGTCTTCTCATGGCCCCTTATGGCTCTCCTAATTTCATTCCTAAGTTCCTTCTTGCTAGCCTTATAATCTTCTAGATCTCTATCATTACCTAGTTTTTGAACCTTTCATAAGCTCTTCTTTTCTTCTTGACTTTCTTCACCACGAATCTTGTACCCTACCATCCTTTCCATGTGTCATTAGAAGTACCTACGCAGAACTCCATGCAAATATCTCCTGAACATTTGCCACATTTCTTCCATATGTTTCCCTGAGAACATCTATTTCCAATTTATGCTTCCAAGTTCCTACCTGATTTTCCTTTACTCCAATTAAATGTTTCCCTAACTTGTCTGTTCCTATCCTTCTCCAATTCTATAGAAAAGGAAATAGAATTGTGATAACTTTCTCCAAAATGCTTTCCCATTGAATGACCTGACACCTGACCAGGTTCATTTCCTAATACCAGATCAAGTACAGCCTCTCCTCTTGTAAGCTTATCTACATATGGTGTCAAGAAACCTTCCTGAACACACTTAACAAACTCCACCCCATCTAATCCTCTCACTCTAGGGAGATGCCAATCAATACTTCAGAAATTAGTATCTCCCACCATAACAACCCTATTATTACTACTCCTTTCCAGAATCTGTCTCCCTATCTGCTCCTCAATGTCCCTGTTACTATTGGATGGTCAATAAAAAACACCCAGTAGAGTTATTGACCCCTTCCTATTCCTAACTTCCACCCATAGAGACCGTAGACAAACCCTTCATGACTTCCTCCTTTTCTGCAGCCATGACACTATCTCTGATCAACAGTGCCATTCCCCACCTCTTTTACCTCACTTCATGTCCTTTCTGAAACATCTAAAGCCTGGCTCTTGAAGTAGCCATTCCTGCCCCTGAGCCATTCAAGTCTCTGTAATGGCCACAACATCATATCTACAGGTGCTGATCCATGCTCTAAGCTCATCTGCTTCATTCATAACACTCCTTGCATTAAAATAGACACCTCTCAAACCATCGGTCTGAGTGCATCTCTTCTCTATCACCTGCCTATCCTCCATTTCACACTGTCTCTAAGCTTTCTCTATTAGTGAGAATATTTCCTCCGTCAGTTCAGTTCAGTTCCCACCTCCCAGCAATCTAGTTTAAACTCTCCCCAATAGGCTATGCAAACCTCCCCGCTAGGATATTGGTCCCCTCAGATTCAACTGCAACCTGTCCTTTTTGTACACCTCATACCTGCCCCATAAGTGGTTCCAATTATCCAGAAACGCAAGTCCCTGCTCCCTGCTCTAATCCCTCAGCAACACATTTATCCTCCAGCTCATTCTATTCCTATACTCACTGTCACGTGGCACAAGCTGTAACCTGAAGATTACTACCTTTGAGGTCCCGCTTCTCAACTTCCTTCCTAACTCCCTGTAGTCTATTTTCAGGACCTCCATCCTTTTCCTACCTATGTCATTGGCACCAATATGTACCATGACTTCTGGCTGTTCTACATCCCACTTAAAGATATTGTGGACGTGATCAGAAACATCCCAGACCCTGACACCTGGGAGACAAACTACCATCCGTGTTTCTTTCCTGCATCCACAGAATCAGCTGTCTGGCCCCTAACTATAGGGGTCAAGAAAAACAAAGAAAATTGGAGATGCTAGAAATCTGGGTTAAATGTACAGCAAGGCCAATAGAGATCTGCAGTGTTCATATTTCACCTAAATCAGAGCTAGGATTTACAGAAACAGGGTAAGGATAGAGAGAACAAAGACAATATTTGTGGTGATGTGAATGTGAAGCTTTGCCAATCTTTCCAAAGGTATTCTAGTTAAGGATTAATCTGGTCAATTCGATGGAAATCTGTAATTGTAAGTGTATGTCTCTCAGTACTATTAACTGTGGCCTGATTGAAAATCTCTCCAGCCCCCTGTACCATTGAGAATTTTATGTGAATCCAGTAGCAGAACCTGTGATGCAGACATGGGTTAATATGCAGAGCAGATTAGAAATCAAGTTTTACTTTACTTTTGCCAGCTGGGCAAAAAAAAACAAACCTGGGAAAAAGCAGGCAACCATTCAAGTTCAAAAATGCAATAATCCAAACACAGACTCACTAATCCAAGATCTTGAACCAAAATAAGATCCACAAATGGTAGGTGGTAAGCAGACATCAAAAACAGAAAGAAGACTCGTGCGGCTTACAACATCATGCTTTAAGTCTGAGGAATATAAGTTTCAGGAATCAGGAATTAAATACACAGATGTTAATTTGGAACAGGAGCAGTCAATGATCAATAACAAGACAATCCAATCATTTCTGCAAAAAATTCCCTTATGAATCTATGCCTGCCTCTGCTCGCCAACCCCAGAATAGATGGATGTCCAACAATAATATTCCTGACTTAGCGTGATGGCACTATAGTAGAGTTATTGACCCAATTTAATCCTTCCTCCATTGCTGTATGCGGGGAGTTTATACGTTCTCTCTGTGAGTGTGAATTCTCTGGTGTCTGTCGTGTGTAATAAATGGAAGAGTCCATGGATAGGAAAGGATAAGAAAAAAATTGGTTAGATTCAGAATAGTGTTGGAAAAAAGTTTGAAACAAGAAAAATGCACAGTTGATTCGGAGTTTGAGGAGAAAGAGTGATACAGGCAGATAACTCTTTACTAGAACTGGTAAACAGAAAAATAATAGGTATCTGAAGTTATTCAGTAAATTGTTCAGTGCCAGGGCTGAAGTTCGATACAAAACGAGGTGGTGTTACTCATGGTTACATTTTCCTTCAGTATAAGAGTGTGGGAGGCTGAAGACGAAAGTAGCAATGCGAAGAGTGGAAAGGAGAATAAAACTGACGGCCGGCTGGAGGTTTTCCGTAAACCTTACCACCTTATTGCATATCTGTGGGATACAAGTGACAATGGAGTAGTATTATTAAATGTTTTAGTGAGTCATGCTAGTAAAAGTAATCACTGTGCAATATACAGTGTAGGAGCTATGAACCAGGCCCGTATGAAAGCCCTCTGCACTTGAAAGACTGCACTCAAAAAAGAGTACTCTACATGTGTAAAAGTGGGAAGATGAAATAGAATCCAGACATGAAACAGTATAAAAAATTATTTCAACTTAGATAGAGATAGGGAATTGATATTAATAATAGTTTATTGGGTGCAAAGTTGGATTGAAGCTTTGACTGCTGGTTTCATTGGTGGAGAAAAGACAGGCAGGGAGCAACAATCCCTCTACTTTCTCTACAGTTGTGTGGACCAATCATTGCTCTCAGCAGGAAACTTCTACAAATTCTGAAAACTACGCTGGACTTTAAATGTTTTTAATATAATACATACAGCAAACAAACATAAGTAAATGGCATCAGGCAGTCAAAACAACTGAGAAGTACAATGACAAATGTAAAAATTTTGAGTAGACAGTGTCGGAATTCAAGACGGTACTTTATTAAGAATGTTCTACCAACTTCCATTCTGTGTATATTTTTACTGCACTGCTGTGCACCCATGCACCTTACAGGAAACAATAGTGGGGAGGTGATCATGGGAGTTACCATCAAGCCATGTTCTTTGTGTTGGAGCAACTATGCTTCAAATCTGCCTGCAGTATCAATGCAGACATGAAATCTGTAGATAAAGCACTGGTCAACTCTTCAAGAATCTTGTACACTGTCAGTACCTCCAGCTGAACTTAGTCTTTTTGTGTGTTTTTCCCCTGGCCATCAGTCTGTGGTTTTGTATTGCCATGTGCTCTTGTTTGTTTTCATGTCCCCTGTGCTCCTGTCCCCGCTCCTGCTCTACTCCAGCCCCTGTATTACTGAGTACTCCACCTCTCGCCTGTTTCCCATTATTACCTGTTTTGCTGCCACTTCTGTCTCATTGTGCTCTCTCTGTTTATTGCTCAATGTATTTCAGTCCTGTGTTTTCACCTGTTTTTTGCCAGATTGTGCCAATGAATTTTCCTGAGCCTTTCCAGCATTCATATCTGAACTCTGTCCATCTGAATATCGACTCTGCCTGTTTCCCAATTCTGGTTTTTGGATTTCTCTGGATGTTTTGATATCTGCATGAACTTTGACGCTGACTTTGTTTGCACCTCAGGATTTGTTACTCAATGAATATCACTGTGTGCACAGTACTGGTTCTGCACTTGGATTACCACTCCAGAATCCTGACATACACTCCTTAGTATAAATTTTTCTCACCCCTTAGGGCTGGTGTGTATGTGCATTTTCCCCTCAACCGTGGGTCCTCTACCAAAGGACTGTAAGTTAGAGGGTTTGGTGCAATATCCTTGTTGTCCCTTATAGTGCACCATTCTGGACCAAGATCACAGATGTTGTTCCTGAGATTTGTTGGAGCTACTCTCCCAGTCCTGGTGTCACAACATCAAGTGCTGCTGTCACCACCAGGATTACCTAGCTTTAACATTCCACATCCTTTGTATCTGTTCCTTGATGGCATGGTATTTTCTCCAGTTGCTCATTTTATTTCTTCCTGGTGTTACTGTCACTCATAATTTCTATATCTATTATTATTATTATTACTTCCATCTGTTTCTTGTCCAAATTCCTCTGGCTGGTACCTGCTAATCTGACTGTAATCTGACTAATCCACTGCCTTATGGGTGTTTTCAATTTGGACCCTGGGAAGGTTCACTCCAGATGTACACACTTCCTGCAACTTGGTTGTTCCTTTTATTGTATTTGTCCCTGCCTGTATTGTGTACGCTGATAGTAAGTGCTAGATGTTTTCAGTGTAGTCCTTGCACAGACTACATCTTTGCTCTTGTCTGGTGTCATACACCCCTGCTTCCATTGCTCTTTTGCACAGCACCTGCTCTTGCTCAGCCATGATCAACTTCTCTGTGTTGTCTCTCGCCTCAGTCCTGCAATTTCCAGCCATTGGTCAAACTTTCTTATGCCAGCAACCTCTGATTTCTGGTGATGGTATATCCCATGCAGAGGCTTTGCTTGCCATGGCAAATGAATTTATGTCAGACACTCGAGCAACATCATGACCAAACATACGGTCATTGCCAACCTTGGTAAATCGTCAAAAAATGGTCATTCCCATAGTAATAGTAATTCCCATAGTAAATGAGTATACACTGAATACTTCTTCACTATCATCAATCTAGACCCAGAGACAAAGTTCTGGAGGGCGAGGGTTATCTTTGCTCCCTCTGGTCATTAATTATAGCAAAGCAGTAGATATAGAGCTGCGATGGATGTTTTCACAGTTCATTCCTCAAATGTATCTTCAATAAAATGTAACCTCACATCTTCCTTTCTCTGGCCTTCTCTTGCGGCCCCATTCATTCTTTAATTTTGCCTGAGTCGTTCCCCCCCCCCTTACCCCGCTATTTACATTCGGCAGAGGCAGATTTATTGTAGACCTGTCGGCAGCATCCGGCTTCATCAATCACGCTCCCGTGGTCTGTGACCGTTGTAACCGGATAACCTGGCTGCGCCAGGGTGCGTTAGTATCAGTACTAAGTGATATTCCTCTGGTAGAAGGCATAATGTGATACAGACAGCATATGCCTAATGTGGGCAAATGGTATAACTTTACATAGGCAGCGCTGTCGGATGGGGAGTTTAGCCCAAGGGCAATGGGTGGAGCAATGGGATCTAGTCAATGTCAGAGCAGCTTTGTCGGGGACTTGTATGTCCCAGCTTGTATGGTTTCTTGCAGTTGCCGTATGCATAGCACAGCTCGTGGAGCAGAAGTCGGAAAAAGACACCCGTGGGGAGGTGCAGACTTCCCCGCCGCATTCGCAAACCAGGCAAAACAAGTGTCATAATCAGCACGACAATCCCGTTTAATATCACCGGCAGCAATACATTGAAGTACATGGAAATAAAAACGACGAATTGCAATACGGTCCCAATTAGAATGCAGCTTTAATCTTTGCGGACTTTCAGCAGTACCGGAAGACGGGAAGTGGATTGAGGAGAACGTTGGATGTAACTCAAAGAGAGCGAGGCAGGGGTTGTACTGAGAGGACACAGACAAGAGGGGTGACTGAGAGATCGCAGGAAAACTCAGGAGCAGCTTCACCGCTGATGAACGGACAGCGATGAGACCGGATAATAACAGGCTTTCTTGGGAATCAATCAAGCACCTCAAATTGACATGTAAACTGCAGCAAAATGACTGGGAATTATGCCTCCTTCCGTTACCAATCGGTAGAAGGGAAAAAAACCCCTATGCGGAGTTTGCTCGAACGCATTCTATAACATTTCCTCCTCGGTAGCATTATAAACTTACTCAGATTTGCCACAATGCCAAGAGTCACAGCGGACAACAGGATGGAGACAAACAGGAGAACGCAGATCATCCAGGGGAAGAATTTTCTTCGGATACGCTCGGCTCGTGGACCACCACATCCTGTAAAGTACAAGAAAGTATCGTCACTGCAAGTACGAGAGGGAATCGTTCAGCGTAGAGCCTCGAAAGCTTATCTGGGTTAGACCTGGAGAATGTGCGGAAGACTGGGTTTTGTTGAGAACATTCGAACTACCCAATAAACGTGTCGTCAGGATAAGAATCTTCACTCACAGCAGATGAAAAATCCAAGCTGCGCAGAGGCGAGGCTCTAACAGTTCTCTACATTTACACACAATATCACTAGCACAGATAAGATCAACGTTGAAGGAACGAGTTTATTGCTACAGCCACCACCAATACTCGGACCCGCATCACCATTCAGTCAACATTTGACATTTATGCCACAAATATAGTGGTTATTTTGTTTCTGAATGTGTAATCGATTCCAGCCCATTCGCTACAACGGAAGAACTATTACTAACCTGCCTTCTGCTTCTCCTGCTGACGACCATCTGTAGTGAGTTCAAAATTTTCACTTAGCTCCATGTTCTTGGCAGCGGCGTCTACTTGACTGAGGAACACTGGAAGACGAAATGCAGTTTTTAGTCTTATACTTCCTCAAACCGAACTTTCGTTATACCGTGTATGTAGAAATTTAACATTTTTCTACTGAATTCTGTTAAGTATAACCGCTTCTGCTTCCTGATGGTCTGATCTGAAGAAAAGCAGGTCCAGGTGTATATTCATTCAAAGCGGTGTCTTTGCAAACATCTATCAGGACATAGAAACAGAAACCCTACAGCACGATACAGGCCATTCGGCCCACAAAGCTGTGCCGAACATATCCTTACCTTAGAAATTACCTAGGGTTACCCACAGTCCTCTAGTTTTCTGAGATCCATGAGTCCAGAAGTATCTTAAAAGAAGCTATCGTATCCGCCTCCACCACCGTCGCCGGCAGCCCATTCCATGCACTCACCACTCTGCGTAAAAACTTACCCCTGTCATCTCCTCTGTACCTGCTTCCAAGTAGCTTAAAGCTGTACCCTCTTGTGTTAGCCATTTCAGGCCTGGGAAAAGGCCTCTGACTATCCACACGCCCAATGCCTCTCATCATCTTATACACATCCATTGGGTCACTTCTCATCTTCCGCCGCTGGAAGGAGAAAAGGCCATGTACGCTCAAACTATTCTCATAAGGCATGCTCCTCAATCCAGGCAACATCCTTATAAATCTCTTCTGCACACTCTGTATAATTTCCACATGCTAAGTGAAGGCACTGACTGCCAGTAGGAGCACAGACCTCACAATCAACCTCGTTATGATCTTGCACCTTACTATTTAACTGCACTGCACTTTAGCTACAGCTGTTAAACTTTAGTCCTTATTAATATTCGTTTATCTTTCTCTCTCTCAATGCACTTTGCAAACCAGTAATTTGATCTTCATGAACAGTACAAAGGGCAAGCTTTTCCCTTTATCTCGGCAAATGTGACAATAATAAACTAATCCAAGGTGTCAACTTACTCGTTTGTTAAAATCTCACAATGATGTCCAAGCTAACTGATTATTCACCTCGTTCATAGAAGCCGTTGCATTCAAGGGAGGGATAGCACAATGTGCGGTGAGAACCCAGATGCAGAGGGGACAGACGCTGAAGCAGGATAAGCAGATTGAACTTTAATAAGAACTATGCAAGGCTGTTAACTAAAGTTCTCAAACTAAGAAGTGACGCTTACACTGCGTCTTGGAAGCAGAAACAATATTAAACAAATTAAATAAATTTCAATTCGTTTTCTTTCCCAGAACGAAGGACGAGGTAAGCAGAAACGTTCCTGTCACTTTTCTTTGGTTACCATTAAGTGTCAGAGTCCGTAGTTGTAAAAGGGACCCCCGGAAATGGCGCAGACCACGAGGCGCTGAAGACCTATGCCCGGAAATCCCAGAGCAGACGCTTGTCCAGGATGTAATAAGCGGAAACCCAAGAACGTCCCATCCCAATCCAGGCGATTCGGGACAAGGCCCAGCATCCGGCAAGATACCAGAAGGCGGCCGCCTCATAGACCAGCGACAAATAAACTAAGCGGGAAGGAGAGAGTAGAGGGTAACTAGAGGGAGTGGGGATAAAGTCACCGGCTTAAGGTAGAAAAGATGGAACTCTAGGTGAAGCTTCATCGATCATAGTAGGCGCAATCAATATGGTCATGAGCATTCTCCACTACGTGGGATCATGAGCATTCTCCACTACGTGGGACCAACTTGCGGCACTCAAGGTTCATAGTAAGATCCTCGATGTTTTCATTATAGTGAAACTGTCCTGGGCTCAGCACGTAATAGCAATTGGAAAGAAAGTAGGGCGGCTCCTCTACTTCCCTAGAGGTTTGCAAAAATTTAACGTGATAGCTAAAACTTTGGAAAAACTTCTATACACGTGGTTGTATAACAGGTTGGCATGCAAATACCAATTCCCTTGTAAAGAAAAGCTTACAAAAAGTAGTATATACGGTGCAGCCCATGACGACTAACATCGTCCCCACTATTGCGCACATCTACATGAAACACTGCCGCAGGAAAGCATCCGCATCGTCAGGGAGAACCCTCTGACAAGGACATACCTTCTTCTCGATGCTGCAATCAAGACTAAGATACAGGAGACGCAGACTCACGCCGCCAGGCTCGGAGAACATTATTATCCTTCAACCATCAGGCTCTTGAACTGCAAGGCATTACTTCACTCAACTTTACTTACACCGTCAATTAACATTTCCCACAGACTATGGAATCACATTCAAGGGGCATTTATGTCATATTCTCAATATTTATTGTTTATTTTTTTATTTTTGTTCTCAGCTAAAGTGAGATATGGGCACAGCCGTGTACACCCATTTGTCAATTGCTAGGAAATTTCGGACTAGTCTAGTAGTCTTTAGTATGGTGGCTTACTGGAGATTTACATACGCATTGTCGTTTGCATCTCGTTGTTTAATGTGGTTGGGTAGTGATTTTGAGATGGTACCAGTTGTAAATATTACTATTGCGACAATAGACAATAGGTGCAGAAGTAGACCATTCGGACCTTCGAGCCTGCATCGCCATTCTGAGATCATGACTGATCAATTCCTATCAATACCCGGTTCCTGCCTTGTCCCCATATCCCTTGATTCCCCTATGCATAAGATACCTATCTAGCTCCTTCTTGAAAGCATCCAGAGAATTGGGCTCCACTACCTTCCGAGGCAGTGTATTCCAGACACCCACAACTCTCTGGGAGAAGAAGTTTTTCCTTAACTCCGTCCTAAATGACCAACCCCTTATTCTCAAACCATGCCCTCTGGTACTGGACTCTCCCAGCATCTGGAACATACTTCCTGCCTCTATCTTGTCCAATCCCTTAATAATCTTATATGTTTCAATCAGATCCCCTCTCAATCTCCTTAATTCCAACGTGTACAAGCCCAGTCTCTCTAACCTCTCTGCGTAAGACAGTCCAGACATCCCAGGAATTAATCTCGTGAATCTACGCTGCACTTCCTCTACAGCCAGGATGTCCTCCCTTATCTCTGGAGACCAAAACTGTACACAATACTCCAGGTGTGGTCTCACCAGGGCCCTGTAAAAATGCAAGAGGATGTCCTTGCTCTTGTACTCAATACCCTTTGTAATAAAGGCCAACATTCCATTAGCCTTCTTCACTGCCTGCTGCACTTGCTCATTCACCTTCAGTGACTGATGAACAAGGACTCCTAGATCTCTTTGTATTTCTCCCTTACCTAACTCTACACCGTTCAGATAATAATCTGCTTTCCTGTTCTTACTCCCAAAGTGGATAACCTCACACTTATTCACGTTAAACGCCATCTGCCAAGTATCTGCCCACTCACCCAGCCTATCCAAGTCACCCTGAATTCTCTTAACATCCTCATCACATGTCACACTGCCAACCAGCTTCGTATCATCAGCGAATTTGCTGATGTTATTTTCTATGCCTTCATCCAAATTGTTAATGTAAATGGTAAACAGTTGTGGTCCCAATACCGAGCCCTGTGGCACCCCACTAGTCACCACCTGCCATTCCGAGAAACACCCATTCACCGCTACCCTTTGCTTTCTATCTGCCAACCAGTTTTCTATCCATGTCAATGCCTTCCCCCCAATGCCCTGAGCTTTGATTTTACCCACCAATCTCCTATATGGAACCTTATCAAATGCCTTCTGAAAATCGAGGTACATTACATCCACTGGATCTCCCCCGTCTAACTTCCTGGTTACATCCTCGAAAAACTCCAACAGATTAGTCAAGCATGATTTACCCTTGGTAAATCAATGCTGGCTCGGCCCAATCCTATCACTGCTATCTAGATATGCCACTATTTCAGCCTTAATAATGGACTCTAGCATCTTTCCCACCACCGATGTCAGGCTGACAGGTCGACAGTTCTCTGTTTTCTCCCTCCCTCCTTTCTTAAAAAGTGGGATAACATTAGCCATTCTCCAATCCTCAGGAACTGATCCTGAATCTAAGGAACATTGGAAAATGATTCCCAATGCATCCGTAATTTCCAGGGCCACCTCCTTTAGTACCCTAGGGTCCAGACTATCTGGAGCTGGGGATTTGTCAGCCTTCAGTCCCATCAGTCTTCTCATCACCGTTTCCTTTCTAATGTCAATCTGTTTCATTTCCTCTGTTACCCTATGTCCTTGGCCCATCCAAACATCTGGGAGATTGCTTGTGTCTTCCTTAGTGAAAACAGATCTAATGTACTCATTAAATTCTTCTGCAATTTCTCTGTTTCCCTGAACAATTTCACCCAATTCATTCATCAAGGGCCCAACATTGTTCTTAACTATCTTCCTTCTCTTCACATACCTAAAAAAGCTTTTGCTATCTTCCTTTATATTCCTGGCTAGCTTGCGTTCATACCTCATTTTTTCTCCCCGTATTGTCTTTTTAGTTAAGTTCTGTTGTTCCTTAAAAACTTCCTAATCATCTGTCCTCCCACTCACCTTAGCTCTGTCATATTTCCTTTTTTTTTAATGCTATGCACTCTGACTTCCTTTGTCAACCACTGAGGCCCCTTTCCCCCCTTTGAATCCTTCCTTCTCTGAGGGATGAACTGATTTTGCACCTTGTGCATTATTCCCAAGAATACCTGCCATTGCTGTTCCACTGTCATTTCTGCTAGGCTATCCATCCAGTCAACTTTGCCAGCTCCTCCCTCATGGCTCCATAGTTTCCTCTGTTCATCTGCAACACTGACACCTCTGAGCTGCCCTTACCCTTTTCAAATTGCAGATAAAAGCTTACCATACTGTGATCACTACCTCCTAATGGCTCCTTTACTGCGAGATCGCTTATCAAATCCTGTTCATTACATAACACTAAATCCAGAATAGTCTTGTCTCTGGTTGGCTCTCATACAAGTTGTTCCAAGAACGCATCCCGTAGGCACTCTACAAACTCTCTCTCCTGTGGTCCAGCACCAACCTGATTTTCCCAGTTCACCTGCATGTTGAAATCCCCCATAACTACTGCGAGATTACCTTTGCCACATGCCAATGTTAACTCCCTATTCAACTTGCACCCAATATCCATGCTACTGTTTGGTGGTTGTAGACGACACCCATTTGGGTCCTTTTGCCCTTACTGTTCCTCCGTTCTATCCACGCACACTCTACTTCTCCTGACCCTATGTACCCCCTTGCAAAGGACTGAATCTCATTCCTCACCAACAGGGCCACCCCACCCCCTCTGCCCACATTTCTGTCCCTACGATAGCACGTATACCCTTCTACATTCATTTTCCAGGTCTGATCTCCCTGCAGCCATGTCTCCGTTATCCCAACAACATCATAGTTACCCATTCGTACCTGGGCTTCAAGCTCATCCGCCTTATTCCTGACACTTCGTGCATTCAGATATAGAATTTTTAACCCATTTCTCCTCTTTCTGTTTGAATCGCTGCCTATTGTGCTTAACCCAGCTCCCTGAACTCCCATCGGGCTATACGCCCCCTAGAATATTGTTGTCCTTCCTACATTTACTTATTCTTTCAACACATGTGTACCCTGTTCATATTCCATAGTTTTTCAATTTCCTCCTTTAATCAGAATATTACTGGCTATTTTCACTTATTGATATCTATTTGTTATCTGTGTTTGGAATGGTCACATCTATCAGGTAAATTGTTCTTGCTCCTTTGTCCTTTAATGCTATATCCTGTCGTTCATAATTGGATTGTCCCATCTGTAAATGTAAATCGTTCATGCTACAATTTGTAGGATTCTGATTCCAGAACGCGGTCAGGCTTATAAACTCTGAGTCGTGCTTTCAAAGTTTCTTTGTCAACATCTGATCAGCTCATATAGAGGGAATGTCTTCTATGGTGGGTCCAGCTTTCCAATTGCTTTTTTTTCTTTTATAGCGACAACTTCTTGATTTCTTAATTATTATTATTTCTATTTTGTTTTCTCTGCTCAAGCTGGTAAAACCTGAGGTACGGAGACAGCCAAGCACACTCATTTCTCAATTGCTAGGAACTTTCAGGCTATTCAGGTGGTGTTCAATATTGTCGCTTTATGAAGATTCACCTAAATATTGCTGTGCAGGCCTAATTGTTTAATGCTATTTTGTAGTGACTTTGGGATGACTCTAGTGGTAGGTATTACTACTGGGACAATAGTAATCTTAATATTCCAAAGTACTTCAATTTTCTCTTTTATGTCAGCATATTTCTGGTCTTTTGATTTATTGATTTCTGTATTTTGTGTATGCGTTTCGAAAGGCTATATCAATTAAGTAAGTTGTTGCTTGTTTATTGTGTAATATATTAGCTGGACAGTTATTATGGACTGTCCTATCTGTTATAATGGATCAGTTGCAATATGATTTGTAGAACCCTGACTCTAACACTGGAGCAGGTTTGTCTTTTTGCTAAGGTATGATGTCTTTAATGAGTTTGTATTTTAAAGCAAGATTTTGGTGAATAATGTTTACCTGTTGATTGTGCACATGTATGTAATCAGATTGAGTTAATCTTTTGCTGGAATGTAATGTGTTGGAATGTTTCTGGTTTCCCTTAACATCTTCTGCATCTATCATCTTGAATTTGGTGGGCTTTTTTATTGTGTATTTTGAATTTCTTTTGTGTGTGTTAATCACGAGTTCCTGTATTGCCCCAGGTAAAGTCTCTCTTTCTGGTCAGAGTTCTCCAACCCTGAGCTTCTTTGTCGACAACTAGTCTGCTCAGAACATGGTCTTGACTTCCATTGAGGGTCCATACTCTTCCATTAGTTAACCTTTTCGACTACAGTGATCCCTGGCCTGTCTCCATCTTGAACATGTGAACACAGAGGCAAACTGATCAAGAGGGTTGCAGTTCTTCACCACGTCGTTGTTGAGGGATCGTTAATCAATGCAGGGACAGAGCTTGCCATCCTTCTCACTTTTAAATGAAGCCCACCCCTGCTGGAGAAGTTGACAGACGGATAAATTAGAAGACCAATGCCTCTATGGTTTATTATGCCTTGGCCACTGTTTCAGGATCGGAGAGAAGAAAGAACCGGCCCAAGATGGATTAATACCGGGTAGGAGGTCAATAGCGCAATCATATGGCTGGCGTGGAGGCAGGGAGACAGCATTCTTCTCACTGAAGACTCAACTGTATACTCAACTGTAACACCAAAGAGGTCCATACAGGTAGTTGGTACATGAGGAGATATGCTGAAAGAGACTTGAGTTAGACCAGACCGGTGCCCAATCTTGAAACATCCATCGATGTGTTGGTTGTGCTGAGAAAGCCAGGGAAACCCAAGCACTATCGGCAATTCAGGTGAAACAGGAAGACAGAAGGCAAGCTGTCCCCTGTGGTTCCCTTCTCGTATAAGCTGGGGAGATGCTGTGGAAAGGCATATCTTGCCTGTGCCCCAGAGGCCGACCATCCAGAGCCTTGACATCAATATACTCTCAATTGTTGGTTCAAAGCTCCCCACCTTTGAGACAGAGAGGTATCCATGAGGATTCCTGCTGCCCCTGAGTCAATACATCTTTGAAGAAAAATTGGTCTGAGAACCCCACGACAAGGAAGCTGGGAGCATTACCGATTAAGGGAAGATGCTTGTGGGTAGAATTGTCTCTTCATAATTTCACCTCCTGCTGATGACGATTCTCTTTTACCGAGTACTTGGAACATGATGCCCGGGTGTCCTGGAGTGCCACAGAAGGGGCAGTAACCCGTTCTCTGGTGCCGATCTCATTTCTTCTGATATAGATGCATGCCCTACCCCAACTCCACACCAGCATATGCACCTCCGCAGGCTGCATACTAGGAAATGAGAGTAAACACAGTGATCAAAAGAGTAGGAGGCACGGGGCATTCTCTCTCTTTACGCCACTCAGTTTCAAATATCAGATGTACTAGGTCATTCAGGCTGTCCTGTTCATCGTGCTCTGCAATAGACAATAGACAATAGGTGCAGGAGTAGGCCAATCTGCCCTTCAAGCCAGCACCACCATTCAATGTGATCATGGCTGATCATCCACAATCAGTACCCCTTTCCTGCCTTCTCCCCATATCCCTTGACTCCGCTATCTCTAAGACCTCTATCTATCTCTGCGACCTTATGCTGAAGACCTGCGCTCAGCCCACTCTAGAAAGCAGTGATGAAGGATTTCTCATTTCACGCTGTCTAAGACACAAGCAGTTGGAACTTTACTGCATAGACCCCACTGTCCCCTTCACTTCCCACCACAAACAAGTGAGCTGAAATTCTTGGATTACTCTTCTTTGATTCAGGAGCCAGTGACCTCCTTCTGGGCGATAACTAAGAAACCATCTATATTCACAAACAAATTCATTTCCCATTTTGCCGACTAACTTTCAGAAGCAGTTTATTGTGCTAGTTTACCACAGATGCAAAGTTGACGACTGTCACGTGGTATGCAATCTCAATGTGTATCTCTTGGCATCTTTCCAGAACCTTCATCGTTTTCGTTTTTGAGTTCCTCTTTATTGCAAAATCTGAAAACAAAGTGTCAAATTAAATATTTGATTAGGATTCTAATTAAACTTGACTTTTTCCTTGAATTTGTATTAATGTTACACAGTAAAATTTACGATAGCAAGACCAGTATTTACTGCCCATCCCTGTATTAAGTGGAGAAGTTAATGGTGAGCAGCTGTCTCAAGCAGCTGCAATTCTACAAGGCTCTTCAGTGGGAAGTTTCATGGTTTAGAAGAAGAAACAGTTTTAAATTTCCAAATCTGGATTGTGTGTGACTTGGATGGGGAGCTGAAAGAGCTATTCTATGACAGTGCCTTTACCTTTCATGCTAGTCAGCACCCTGTGTTTCAAACCATCTGTCAGAGTATCCTGAGCGAATAACTCCAGTGCACATAAAGAAACCATCGTGATTTTCTTCAGTGTGATGATAGAACCCTGCTCCAGAAAGAATCCAGAGTATCAGTCCCACCAATAGAGTTCCAGACAGCTGCAATTTCTTAAGACAATTTGATGAGAGAGTCACAAAGTTTATTCTTCGTGTTGGCTCATATGATTGTTCTGGAATGGTACAGGGTGATCCGACTTGTTTCATTGATTCAAAAAAAAAATTATTCTCCTGATCTATCACATGTATATCTAAACATGGAAGCAAACAGTGAAATGTGAATTTTGTTTCAAAAACCAACACAGTCCGCAGATATGCTGAAGGCTGCCTGCAAATGTAGGCATCCATCCGGCACCACCACAGCATGGTCACAACACATTCACACAACCCATACAGCCTTGGAATGTGTGAGGAAACCAGAGCACCTGGAGTAAACTCATGTGATTACAGAAAACACTTAAACACTTGTAACATGGAAGCAAGTTCATGGGTTTGCTGAGTTATAAAACAATGACTACTAATAAGCATATTAATCTTTTATTTGCAAACAATAAAATAGTCATCAATCACCTAAGTTCTCCTAAGTTACACAAACTACAAAACTAATATTCAACAGACAGATACTTACCTAAGAGTGTCCATGCCTACTGACTCTGGAGAATACCTTACCAATGGTTCACTGAAGTGTGCCCTGAGGACAAGGGAAAGGTGGATGCCTCCAGCATATACGACTCTTATAACTCTGAGATGCTTGAAACTGAACATTGGTGCCTTGGCAAACAATGCAACCAATGGGAAAAAAACTACTACATACTTCAAATGGACCGATCGATGACTGACAAGTAAACTAACCCTCACATACAATATCACCTCTGAAAGCCATGACACAGTGACAATTCAACCCTCACACTAGTATGATCCTTGCAAACAACCCCTCTAAACTACATAAAACACAAAAGTACAATACCCAGAACTGTAAACCCAATAGTCACCCCCCCCCCCCCCCCGTGTAATACAGTCATCCACCAGCCTCCCTGCATCCTGAAAGGCCACCAGCCCTCATCTGGAGTGTAATAACTAATGAGCTGCTGCCCAACTTAACCTTTCCATAGATGCTTAGATGTGATCAGCCAGGTGAGTGTTGTTCCCCAGCTTGTCAGAAATGTAGGTGCAACATTCTTAACCAATAACAGCACAAGTGCGAACTTTCTTTATGAACAGGTAATCTAAGGCCATCAAAATCAGTTCCCAGGACAGTCTTACCGTATCATGCTGGGAAAGGTAATCACTCAAAACCTTCCTTCCTCTGTAATAGCAGACTTACTCTGCCAACCAGCATGGGCAAGGTGCGCATCAAAGGTATTGGGTTGGTATATGTACAACACCACATGTCCCAGACAGCAACAGCTGCATCACCACTTAAGGATCACAGGTAGGCCTAGGAATAGCATATCCAGTAAGAGCCATTCCTTGCCATTCCTCACCCTCAGTGGTAATGGCCTGCTTGCCGTTTCCTTATCTATAACCCTCATAATTATGCACACCTCTATCAAATCTCCTCTCAATCCTATGTTCTAAGGAATAAACTAACCAATTCTAGCTTTCCTTATAACTCAGGTCCTCTATTCCTGGCAACATCCTTGTAAATTTTCTCTCTGTTCTATCACTCATATTTACAATTATCCTGTAAACCCTACACAATACTCCAAACTATATCTCACCTACATCTTATAGAACTTTAACATAATATCCCAGCTCCTGTACACATTACTTTGCCATTCTGTTATGCAGGGAGATGCAAACACACTCTCTCCTGATTAGTCACTGAGTACTTAGACACACAAAAAAAAACAAAAAAACTACAACTTCTACAAATGCTCTCTAAATGCCGAAGTTCCTTTGAAATGCGGGCATTTATTTTAAGATTCAGAATCAAGATGTCCAGATTTTTTCCAAATTAACCCAAATTTCACATGGCCGGGGTGAAATGTCAGTTTATCCCTAAAAACAATTGCATGGGAAACAAATTAGTAACCAACTAAATTCACAGACAAGACCAACAGTCCAGGCTTGTACTGCTCATCCTTAAGAACATTTGCATAGAGCTTCAAAACTCAAAGCAGTTAATTCCCACAGGGAAATAATTGACGCACTTTTCAAAGAATAAAAAGAAAAGTAAAAGACGCATGCAGAGCTCATCGACTTCACCATCTTTCCCTTCAACTTCCACCCTGCCCTCAAATTCACCTGGTTCATTTCCAACACCTCCTTCCGCTTTCTCGATCTCTCTGACTCTATCACAGGAGACAGCTAATCTACCAATACCTTTTATAATACACTAACTTTCACTGCTACCTGTATTGTACCTCTTCCCACCTTGTTATTTGTAAAAATACCATCACCTTCTCTCAATTCCTCTGTCTGCGCACCATCTGCTCTCAGGATGAGGCATTTCATTCTAGAACTAAGGAGATATCCTTCTTCTTCAAAGAAAGGGGCTTCCCTTCCCCCATCATCAATGCTGCCCTCAAGCATTTCACACATGTCTTCCCTCGCCACATCCTCCCACCTCCCTACCAAGGATAGGGTTCCTCTTGTCCTCACCTACCACCCTATCAGCCTATGCACCCAACACATAACTTTCACCATCTCTAACAGATCCCGCCACCTAGCCCATCATTCCCTTTCCCCAACCCTCTTCCTGCTCACCACAGGAATTGCTCCCTATGCAACTCCCTTATCCTTTCCATCCTCCTAATCCTTCTTCTTACAAATGGGACAAGAGCTACACTTGTCCCTACATCTCCTCCCTCAATATTATTCAGGGCCCCAAACAGTCCTCCCAGGGGAGGTGAAACTTCACCTGTGAGTCTGCTGGGGCCATATGTTGTATCTGGTTCACCTGCTGTGGCCTCTGTATATCAGTGAAACTTAGCATAGATTGGGAGACCACACGACCAAGCGCCCTATGGTCCATCCACCAGAAAAAAAAAGTGGGATCTCCCAGTGGCCACCAATTTTAATTCCACTTCGCATTCCCATTCCTACATGTCAGCCCATGGCCTCCTCTGCATCACTGATGAGGTCACTCTCAGGTTGGAGGAGCAACACCTTATATTTTGCCTGGGTAACCTCCAACCTGATGGCATGAACATCGATTTTTCTAAGTTTTGCCAATGCCCCCTTCTTCGTCACCATTCTCCATTCCCATCTCCCTCTCTTACCTAATCTCCTTACCTACCCATCAACTCCCTCTGCTGCTCCTCTTCCTTCCCTTACTCCATGGACTTCCGTCCTCTCCTATCATTTTTTTCTGTCTTCAGCCCTTAGTCTCTTTCACCAATCAAATTCCCATCTCTTTACTTCAGCCCTCCCACTCTCCCTGTTTCAACTATCACCTTGTATTTCTTCCTACCCTATACCCACTTTCTTAACTTGACCTCATATTTTTTTTCCAGTCCTGATAAAGCATCTCAGCCTGAAACATCGATTGTATACTCTTTTCAATAGATATTTCCTGGCCTGCTGAGTTCCTCGGTCATTTTGTGCATGTTGCTTAGATTTCCCCTTGTTTGGAAGAGAAAACTGGGTGCGGACAGATATGTTAACTCATTCACGAAGTCTCCTAAATCAAAACCCTCACTCACATGTATAATTAAGCAAACTGATCTGTGGATCATTTCACATTTCTCCGCACTCAAAACATTCAAGCTCTATTTTTAAGGAAGAGGTTCATAGTCCGAATGACCCCCCCACCCTATGCAATGATGCATGATGGTGCTAACCAGCACTAACCAATTCCCATGCATGCCCCCGCCCCCGACTCCTGCTGCTGCTGAAAGACTGCCAGTAACTTTTGCAGAGCCTCTAGCAGGAGATTTAAGGAATCCTGAAGGGAATATGAGGAAACCAGATAAAAGGAGCCCTTCCCGTTAATGGCCTCTTGACCTCTCTCATCTGATAGGTCAAGTATGATGGCAGAATATAGCATTAATGGTACGACTCTTGGCATTGTGGAGGATCAGGGATCTTGGGGTCCGAGTCCATAGGACACTCAAAGCTGCTAAGCAGGTTGACTCTGTTGTTAATGAAGGCATACTGTGCATTGGCCTTCATCAATCGTAGGATTGAGTTTAAGAGCTGAGAGGTAACGTTGCAGCTATATAGAACCCTGGTCAGACCCCACTTGGAGTACAGTGCTTAATTCTGGTCCCCTCACTACAGGAAGGACATGGAAACAATAGAAAGGGTGCAGAGGAGATTGACAGGGATGTTGCCTAGATTGGGGAGCATGCCTTATAAGAATAGGTTGAGTGAATTCAGTCTTTTCTCCTTGGAGCTACAGAGGATAAGAGGTGACTTTATAGAGGTGTACAAGATAATGAGAGGCATTGATCTGCTGGATAGTCAAAGGCTTTTTCCCAGGGCTGAAATGGCTAGCATGAGAGAGAATAGTTTTAAGGTGCTTGGAAATAGGTACAAAGGAGATGTCAGGGGTAAGTCTTTTTACACAGAGAGTGGTGAATGCATAGAATGGGCTGCCACTGGCAGTGATGGAGGCGGAAACTATAGGGTCTTTTAAGAGACTTCTAGATGGCTACATGGAGCTTAGGAAAATAGAGGGCTATGGGTAAAGCCTAGGTAGTTCTAAGGTAGGGACATGTTCAGCACAGCTTTGTGGACTGAAGGGCTGTATTTTGCTGTAGGTTTTCTATCTTTCTATATTTCTCTCCCTCTTGCAGTACTCCCTCCACGTGCATAGAGGATGGAGGAGTGAACCCCTTTTTCCTGGTCTTTTGGGAACCTGCCATTGAGCGAAAACATTTCCATGCAGGATCCCCCACTCCCCATCTTCATGTTCAACTTCCGTATCTGGTTCCACACATCCCTTTCCACTTACTCCACACTCTGAAACAACTGAATGGCTGTGCTTACAGGACAGATGACTGACTGCTGGCCCTGTTAAAGACAGCACTAATTTTAAATGGAAAGCCATCACCATAAACAGATGCACTAACATAGCAGAGGGAAGTTCACCAGCTTCCAGTGGGTTATCACTATTGCTGTAAACTTTGTAATAAGAGCCCACAGGCGAAGGCCTTTAATACCTCCTACTGTGCTTTATTCCGCTTGAGGTTTGAAACCTTCAAAGAGAGAAGGATATCTGAATCTGACTGCCTCTGCCAGCCAATCCTGCAATGACGAATTCTGCTCGGTAAAGCGAGTAGCATTCTCAGGGTTTTATTCATCACGTTCTGAGACGAATAATTTCCTAAAGCATCCACCTCTCTATTAGGCATCCACCTCTCCCCAGTCTTCTATCTGTACCTACCCTCTAATCTCGCCAATTCCTCTGATGTCTTCAAAAGGGCCAATGGTACAACCCCCCCCCCCACACATTCCTGATCCTCTGACTCCTCTCCCTCCCGGGAAGAAGCAGCTGCGGACGGATGCCCACCAATGCAGGAATGGAAACGCATGATCACTGGGCTGGCCTGCACTGTTTCGGGTATGCAGGGGAGAAGACGATCATTCTGGGGGATAATACTGGGAGTCAACTTTACCCTCACTTCCCAATTTTACACAGTGGAATCATCGCCCTGCCACATTAAGGCTTGGTCATCAACAGGATCACCAATTAACCAGCAGGAAGTGTCTAATTACGGTACCTTCATTAACCCGCAAGCTATTTCTGTATTGTTATCTTCTAACCTTGTAGCCCAGGTTTGGACCAAACACAGTGCTACTCCCATAAAAAAACAAAGCTGATTTAGCTCTTCCACCTCATTTTTAAGACCAACAATTATCTTGTGCTGGTGTCTTACAACGGCTGTAAACAGCCAGAAATAATCCATCTGGCTATTCTTTCTCCTGCGAAGTCCCAATGTTTTAAGTATGGACACAATGTGGTGTCCAGCTGCAATCCTAGCAAAATCTAGCTGGTCTGACCAATCTATCAACATTCTATAACTCTTCAGTCAGTTGGCAGATTTTCAAAGCCTGCACTCCAGATTTTCAGACTAACACAGGGCTCGGCATTGCTCATATTGTTGTTGGGTGGGGGGGTACGTTCTCTCTCTCTTGAATAAATTTCTAAAGATATTCATTTTCTGCTCAAACAGCAAACCCTACTTGCAACACCTAAGGTAACATGGAAGCAGGTTTACAGGTTTGGTGAGTGAGACACAAAACACTGACTACTAATGAGCATATTAATCATTTATCTGCAAACAGTAAAAGACTCAAGCAAATATCGAAGTCCACCTAAGGCACACAAACTACGAAACAAAATATTCAATGGGTACAGAGCTAAGCGTGTGTACACCTTGTAACACTGGAGAATATCTTCCCAATAGTCTGTGAAGCATGTCCTGTGGACAAACAGCAATCTTCCTGCACGTGCTCTTCTCATCCCTCTGAGGTGATTGAGACCGGACACTTGTGCCATGGCACACAATCCAACCAATGGGAAAGAGATGCTGCACACTTCAATCAGGCTAAACAATTACTGGTACCACAGAAGGAGCTTCTGTCCAACAAGTAATTGAACCCCATATATCAAAGCTCCTTAAAGACTGCAGTGGGAATCGAACTCTAGTCGCAGATGCTGTAGTGTTCATTATATATAGGAGCAGAATGAGGCCGTTTTGCCAATCCAGTCTTCTCCCCTACCCTATGCCACACTATGATGCTGCTGAAAGTGACTGATCATATTGCTTCCAGAGGTTTGATCCACAATTTCAGTGGGGAATTGAAGCAGCTCCCTTGTTGTTGAAATGGAAACATAACTTCCTATTCCATTTATTTCCAGCCCCTCTGTGCTAAATCTCCTCTCCTCCTGAAAAGAGAAAGAACAAATTTGCTTGATCATTACAACAACCTCATTGTCCTGCACAATTTCAGCCAATTTTAGCAATGTACCACTGATAGAAAATGTTTTCTCTCCTTTTTCAGCATTTTAGAGCTTAAGACCATAAGACATTGGAGCAAATTAAGAAGCCATTTAGCCCATCGAGTCTCCTCCCCCATTCAATCATTGTTTATCATTTTTCAGCTCCTCAACCCTTTTCCCCAGTTTTCTCCTTTGATGCCAAGTCTAATATAGAACTTGTCAACCACTGTCTGAAATATACCCGATGTACTAGCATCCACAGTTTCCTCTGGTAACAAATTCCACAAAATCACCACCTTCAGGCTAAAGGAATTTCTCTACATCTCTGTTTTAAATGGATGCCCCTCTATCCTGAGACTGTGCCCTCTTGTCCTAAAGTCCTCACCATAAGAAACATCCTTTCTACTTGTACTCTGTCTAGGCCTTTCAACATTTAAAATGTTTCAATGTAATCCCCCCTTATCCTTCTAAATTCCAGTGAGTACAGACCTAGAACCATCAAACATTCCTGTATGATAAACCGTTCATTCTTGGAGTCATCTTTGTGAACCTTCTCTGGACCCTCTCCAACACTGGCACACTTATTCATAGATGATGAGCCCAAAACTGTTCACCATACTCAAGGTGAGGCCTTATAAAGCCTCAGCAACACATCCCTACTCTTGCATTCTAGACCTCTTGAGATAAATTCTAACATTGCATTTGCCTTCCTTACCACTGACTCTACCTGCAAATTAACTCTACACAAGAACACCCAAGTGTCTTTGGATTGCAGATTTTTGGATTTTCTCCCCATTTAGACAATAGTCCGCTCATTTATTTCTTCTATCAAGATGTATGACCATGCATTTTCCAACATTATATTTCATTTGCATCACTCTCACCCATTCTCCTCATCTGTATAAGTCCTTCTGCAGCCTACCTGTTTCCTCAAAGCTACCAGCTCCTCCACCATTCTTCATATCATCTGCAAACTTGGCAACAAAGCTATCTATTCCATCATTATAATTTTTGATATACAGCATAAAAAGAAGCGGTCCCAACAACGATCCCTGTGGAACACCATTGGTCACTGGCAGCCAACCAGACAATGATCCTTTTATTCACACTCACTGCCTCCTACCAATCAGCCAATGCTCTAACCATGTTAGTAACTTTACTGCAATACCATGGGCTCTTAACTTGGTAAGCAGCCTTATGTGTGGCACCCTGCCAAAGGTCTTCTGAAAGTCCTGTTATATATTATTGACTTCATCTTTTTTACCTATCCTACTTGTAATCTCTTCAAAGAATTCCAACAGGTTTGTCAGGTAAGATTTTCCCTGAAGGAAACTATGCTGACTTTGTACTATCTTGTCCTGTGTCACCAAGTACTCCATAACCTCATTCTTAACAATTGATTCCAACATTTTCCCAACCATTAAGGTCAGACTAACTGATCTGCAATTTCCTTTCTGCTGCCTCTATCCTTTTTTAAAGATTGGAATGACAGTTGCAATTTTCCAGTCCTGTGGCACAATGCCAGAGTCTAATGATTTTTGAAAGATCACTGGTAATGCTTTCACAATCTCTAACACTAGCTCTTTCAGAAACCTGGCGTATAGTTCATCTGGTCCCAGTGACTTATGTACCCTTAGATATTTGAACTTTTTTGAGGACTTTTTGCCTCGTAATAGTAACTGCACTTCTCTTCCTTCACACACTATAATATCTGGCACACTTTTCGTGTCTTCTAGAGTGAAGACTGATGCAAAGTATCTGCCACTCTTTGTCCAAGTTAGTTTTTTCTCCAGCCTCATTTTCTAGCATTTCCTGTATCCACCCTTATCCCGCTTTTGTTTTTACATACTTGGGAAAGCTTTTAATATCCATCTTACTAGTTCTTTTATCCATTTTGTTCTTTGCTAGTTTGCTTTCAAATGTTATCTTTTTCCATTCTAATGGTCTGAAGGTGGAGCGAATTCCTCTTTCAGTGGAACTAAAAGAGTACTCAATAAAAATTCCCCCACTGATGTGAAACAAGATTCAGCTTTTCAAGTCGATGGTGATCTCCATTCTGCTTATCAGAATGAAAGTCCCTCTGAGTTTCATAATAAATCTTTAGCACCATGCTCTCAGCTGCAACACATTGGAGAACATGTGGCAATCAGAGATATGCACCTTCTAGTCTCAGTTCCCCATGCTCAACCACAGTTTCAGATAAAACCCACATACCTCAAAATATGTCTTGGATTTAATGAGAAAAAGAAAATACTTTTGTTTCCCAATAAACTAAGTGAGGTGCAGGGGTGGGGTACAAGGAATCAGGAAAAGATACACAGTACATACTTTCAGACTAGTGGCTATACACCTGTTTGGCACATGGATGTTCACTGTCAAATGGAGCACAGATGTAAAAGTAACCCTCAGAATGGTTCACCCTTCGGAGGTGCATTATTGTGTCCAAAACTGGTGCTGATGAAGTATTCAGAACTTCCTCAAAATTAAATCACTGACCAGCCTAAGGAGGCTGGAGGCCACCAATACAGTACAAGGTGCATTCAAGCCCTGCCTCTGGTTGCATGCCCACCAACATAGATAGGCCCTCTTCTTCCAACTATACAGTTTTGTTCAACGGAGCATTCACGGTTGCTCAGGAATTTGACAAAACAGTTTCCTGGTGACTAACCAGTGTCCATGATGACCACAGACTATCTGGTCACTGTAAAATGGTACATAACTTGAAGGTTTTTGCTGAAAGCCATGACACCCAGAAACCATGACACTGTTGTCAAAATGCAGCTATAGAGCAGATCCATTAAACCTCTATAGCCAGGAATTATTTACAATAGTCATTAGCCAGGCTCTGAACCCATTGGAATCACAAATGCTTGTCACTGGCAAGGTCATGACTCAGTGTGATGAAGGGAATTGGTAGTTAGTGAAGCCCCTCACCTGACTCTGAATCAGGCCCTGCTTAGCAGTGGCTAAGGTTGTAGGAGAATCCTTAGCCACTGGCTGTGTAACCTCGTGATAATAGAGCAGAGAGCAAAATGACCTGGTATAAAGAAAATTGGCCACATGAGTCTCTGACCATTGAAGCCACGTACAGGTGTTTGGTACAGATACACCTCTCAGAATGGAACACAACTGAGGTCACAGAGGCAGTCAGTGGAAAATGGTGGTAGACCCAAACTCCTACCAGATCTGTGTTATTGCATTGCCCACAACTATTCTCTACACAGGAACTTTTCTCCTTCACCTCCTATCCCAAACTTCGCGAGGAAGCAAACCTCACCCACTTAGTGCACACAGGTCTGGATACACAGCTGAGCAGGTTCAGCAGTCCATTTCTCTAAAGGTCAACTTTCAGATAAATCTCTCTGGTGCTTATTGAGCTTCCTTTTGGGCAGCCATGCAAGCTCAGTCTGGACTTTAGGAAATGAGCTGCTTGTCATAGAATCAGGGAGCCATACAGCATAGAAGCAACTTGACCTGTCAGCACTTGGTTCATGAATACCTTTGTACCTTCATGATTCAAATGCTCATCTAGAGATTTCTTAAATGCTGTCAGCAGCCCAACATCAACAACATTCTCAGACAGTGTGCTGCAGGTACTCACCATTCTCTGACAAAGGTGCCCAACAGGTGAACCTTACATTTCCTCTCCTTTACCCTAAATAAATAGTTTTGTCTATGTCTGATATAGGTACAAGTTTCCTGAGCCTGCCCTATCTACATGCTTCAAAGCATTATGTACCTCATCTTTTAACCTCATTTGCTCCAATAAATATATGTATGCTGCTTCAGATCTCTATTGATAACTAAATTGCTCTATCACAGGCAGCATTTTTTTATTATATAGCAGCAGCCTTTGAGCCAACCCACCCTGTAATCCTTGGATTTCATTTTAGCATAATCACAGGATAACTTAGAATGACAAATTAACTTACCAACCAGTAGGCCTTTGAACTGTGGGAGGGAACATACAGAGGTAACGTACAAACTCTTAATAGGCAGTTGCAGGAATTGGGCCTGGGTCGTTGGTACTGCAAACTATTGTGCTAACCGCTGCACTCCTATGATGTCCTCTGCACACTGTGACATAATGACCATAATGCATGAAATACGAACAAAGTTTTATAAAACCTCACTACAACCTGTATTCAGTTCCCTGATTAATGGCTAGTATTCCATATGCCTCCTAAATCATGACAATTACAAGATTTGCTATATTCAAGGATATGTGGACATATTTTACAGTTCCACTGTTTCTCAATAGTACATACTGTTCTGATATTTATGGTATATGCCCTAGTAAGGCCCTATAAAGGATTTTGAGGGCTACTGGAAGGATCCGCAAGGTCTCCCTTCCACCCATCCAGGATATTTATCAGGGGAGCTACAAATGCATGGTCTTTAGCAATTTGAAGCATCCCTCTCATCTATCCCACAAACTCTTTGACCCCCTACTATCAGAAAGCAGGTACCATAGCATTAGACAATGCATTGTTAGGAGGGAAACAGTTTCTTCCTCCCGGCCATGACTCTGTTGAACTCTCTGCTTCACCCAGGTCTCATCACATATGAAGCCTCAGTAGTGCTATACGAGTTGCTTTCTAATTTGTGACATAAATACACCTGATGCTGAAAAAGTCAATCTTCTGTACAGCAGGAGACTGTAGATGACCTAATGGGGACTTTATCTCTAAGGTGCTTTTCTGGTTGGACACAACACATGAAAAAGTTATGAGAAAGTGTCATTCAGACTATGAGAGAGACTCATCCAGAATCACTGTTTCCCACTTTACACATGGAGAACTGACAGAGGAGCAGGAAATTGTTATGGACACCAGGATATTTAAACTAAACAAAACATATCACTTCAAAGAAAGAAACTTCAACCACAAACAGTTACAGATTAAAACTGCACAGGGAGTGGAGCTCCTGCAAGTTCTAGACAGTTACATACAACAGCCCAAGGTATCATTTGCGCAGGTAAGTTCAGGGAAAGGAACAACATTGTCCTATCCCTTCATTCCCCCACTGCCCCATTGACATCCATTCACTTCCATCTAGCAGCTCTTAACCTGAGGGAGGGGTGAATTCTTTCTTTAGTGGAGCTAAAAGAATACTCAATAACCATCCCTTCACTGATGTGAAACAGAATTCAGCTTTTCAAGTTGATGGTGATCTCCATTCTGTTCATCAGAAGGGAACTCTGTCTGAGATGGATAACTCCTTAGCACCATGTTCTCAACTGGAACATAGTGGAGAACATGTGGCAATCAGAGATATACACCTTCTGGTCTCAGTTCCTCATGCTCAACTGCAGTTTTGGATAAACCAACATACCTCCAAAAACATTCTGGATTTCATGAAACAAACCCATTTTGCTTCCCAATGACTTAAACAGAGGGCCCAATGAGTCATAAAATGCTGCCCAGCACATACTTTCAGACTGGTGGCTTTACACATGTTGACACATAGATACTCATTGTCAGGTGGGGCATAGATGTTAAAACCACCCTCAGAAGGTTCATCATTGTGTCCAAAGCTGGTGCTAATGAAGTATTCAGAACTTCCTCAAAATGAAGTCACTCAACAGCACTAAGCAGGCTGAAGGCCACCAATACAGAACAATGTGTATTCAAGCCCTGCCTCCGGATACATACCCAACAACATAGATAAGCCCTCTTCTTGCAACAGAACAATTTTATGCAATAGAGCCTTCATGTTTGCTCAGGGATTTGTAACAGCAATTTCCTGGAGATTAACAGTGTCCATGATTACCACAGACCACCTGGCTACTGTAAAATGATAAATAGGTGGGAGGGGCTAAAAGCCATGACACCCAGAAACCATGACACTGCTATGAAAATGCAACAAAAGAGCAGATATCCAAAACTTATTTGCCAGTTATTATTGACTCTAGTCATTAGTTATGGTCTGAACCCAATGGACGTATGAGTGCTTGTCAGTAGCAAAGTCAAGACTCAGTGTGATGGAGGGAATTGATCATTAACAAAGCCCCTCAACTCACTGAATCAGGCCTTGCTCTGAGACAACAGAGCATCTCAAGAGGTTGACAAGAATCCTTAGCCACAGCTGAGGGCCAACAGCTCAGTCCACATTCCTGCAGTGGAAGCTCTTGATAATCCAGCAGAGAGCCAAATCACCTGGTATAAAAGAAATTGACCACATGGGGCCCTGAGCATCCCAGCCAGGTACAGGTGTACGGGACAGGTACTCCTCAGAATGAGAACACAACTGAGGTCACAGATGGAATCACATGCAAAATGGTGGTAGATGCCCCCTCCCCCACCACACCCAGATCCATGTTTTTGCTCTGCCCACAACTGTTCTCTACACTGGAAATTTGCTCCTTCAACTCCACCTATCCCAAAACTCATAAGGAAGCAAATCTCACCCGCTTAGTGCACATAGGCCGTGATACATAGCTGAGCAGGTTCAGCAGTCCACTGATCTCAGGGTCAACCTTCAGATAAGTCTTTCTAGTGCTCACTGAAATTCCTTTTGGACAGCCATACAAGCTCAGTCTGGACTTCAGTAAATGATTCTGCTTGTCATAGAATCATGGAGCCGTCTAGCATGGAACCATCTTCACTGTGACCTGTGGCCCTTAGATACCAATGACATCCAGCAGCACTTGTTCCATTGACATCTTATTGCCTTAGTGATTCAAATTCTCAACATCAACAACATAACAACTACCGCAGGAAGTGCATTCCAGGTACTCACTACTCTCTGGATGACAAAGATGGCCAACAGATACATTTCCTCTCCTTTACCTTAAATATATAGTTCTCTCTCTCTCTCTCTTCTCCTCTCTCT
This sequence comes from Hypanus sabinus, assembly GCF_030144855.1. NCBI lineage: Eukaryota > Metazoa > Chordata > Chondrichthyes > Myliobatiformes > Dasyatidae > Hypanus > Hypanus sabinus. The sequence goes on from NC_082721.1 coordinate 75,489,324, forward strand.
CTCTCTCTCTCTCTCTCTCTCTCTCTCTCTCTCTCTCATCTCTCTCTCTCTCTCTCTCTCCCTCTCTCTCTCTCTCTCTCTCTCTCTCTCTCTCCCTCTCTCTCTCTCTCTCTCTCTCTCTCTCTCTCTCTCTCTCTCTCTCTCTCTCCCTCTCTCTCTCTCTCTCTCTCTCTCTCTCTCTCTCTCTCTCTCTCTCTCTCTCTCCCTCTCTCTCTCTCTCACTCTGTCTCTCTCTCTCTCTCTCTCTCTCTCTCTCTCTCTCTCTCTCTGATATAGGTACGTGTTTCCTGCAGCCTGCCCTATCTATATGCTTCATAACTTTATGTACCTTATCTTTTCACATCATCTACTCCAGGAAAAATAGGTATTTCGATTCAGGGCTCTATTCACAAATTAATTGCTCTATCCCAGGCAACATTTTTTTTATTATTGAGATACAGTAGCACACTTTGAGCTATGCCTTCCAACCATCCCAACAATTACCATTTCGCCTTCTAACCTGTAAGTCTTTGGACAGTGAGAGGAAACAGATAGAGATAACATACAATCACCTTATATGCAGCAGCAGGAATTGGGCATGGATCGTTGGTACTGCAAACCATTGTGCCAACTACTGCACTACTATCCTGCCCTCTGAAAACTGTGACATAGTGACCATAATGCATGAAATGTGAACAAAGATTTATAAAACCTCACCACAAACTGTATTCACTCTCCTTATTGATGGCCAGTAACCCATACACTTCCCAAAACACATTATCTGCTTGTTTGCCACATTCAAGGATATGTGGACATACATTTTACAATTCCTCTGCTTCTCAATACTACATACTACCTTGATATTTATGGCATATGACCTAGTAATGCCCTTTAAATGATTTTGAGGGCTGCTAGGAGGATCTGCGGTCTCTTTTCCACCCATCCAGGATATTTATCAGGGGTGCTGCAAATACAGTCCCTTTAGCTATGTCAAGCATCTCTCCCATCCATCCCACAAACTCTTTGACCCCCTACCATTAAGCAGGAGTTAGCATAGCATTAGGCCAAGCACTGTTAGGAGGGAAACTGTTTCTTCCCACCAGCCATGACTCTATTTAACTCTCTGCCACACCCAGGTTTCATCACATATATATAACACAGTAGTGTTAAACAGATTACTTTTTTATTTGTGCCATAAGTACATTTCATGCTGAATAAAATCAATCTTCTGGACAACAGGAGACTGTAGATGACCTGACAGGGATTTTATCTCCCAGTTGCTTATGTGGTTGAATGTGACACATGAAAAATTTAAGAGAAAAGTCATTTAGACCACAGGACAGAATCATCCAGAGTCACTGTTTCCCACCTTACCCATGAGAACTGACAGAAGACAAGGATATTGCTGTGGACTCCAGGATATTTAAACTAAACAACACTTATCACTTCAAGAAAGAACCCTCAACCACAGCAGAGTGCAGATTAAAATTGCACTGCGAGTGGAGCTCCTGCAAGTTCCTAGACACTCACACACAACAGACCCAAAGTATCATTTGCTCAGGTAAGTTGAGGGAAAGGAACAACTTTGTCCTATCCCTTCACTCCCGCCCACCACCACCCATCAACATCTCATCACCTCCATCATAGCATCCTTTAATCTGAGGGAAGGGTGAATTCTTCCTTCAGTGGAACTAAAAGTATACTCAATAACCATTCCTCCACTGATGTGAAACAGGATTCAGCTTTTCAAGTTGATGGTGATCTCCATTCTGTTCATCAGAATGAAACCCTCTCTGAGATTGATAACTCCTTAGCACCATGTTCTCAACTGCAACATATTGGAGAATATGTGGCAATCAGAGATATGCACCTTCTAGTCTCAGTTCCACATTCTCAACCACAGTTTTGGATAAACCAACATATCTCCAAATACGTTGTAGATTTCATGAGAGAAAACCATTTTCCTTCCCAATAACTTAAACGGGGGGGGGGGGCCAAGGAGTCAGGAAATTCTGCCCAGCACATACTTTCAGACTGGTGGCTTTACATCTGTTGGCACATAGATACTTATTGTCTGATAGGTACACCCTCAGAGGGAGCACCATTGTGTCCCAGGCTAGTGCTAATGAAGTCTTCAGAACTTCCTCAAATTGAAGACACTCATCAGCACTAAGGAGGCCGGAAGCCACCAATACAGAACAATGTGCATTCAAGC